>NW_022631139.1:1263247-1320209 GCF_010015895.1 Lontra canadensis
CTCCTCCTTCTCCTCCTTCTCCTCCTTCTCCTCCTTCTCCTCCTTCTCCTTCTCCTCCTTCTCCTCCTTCTCCTCCTTCTCCTCCTTCTCCTCCTTCTCCTCCTTCTCCTCCTTCTCCTCCTTCTCCTCCTTCTCCTCCTTCTCCTCCTTCTCCTCCTTCTCCTCCTTCTTCTTCTTCTTCTTCTTCTTCTTCTTCTTCTTCTTCTTCTCCTTTTCCTTCTCCTCCTCCTCCTCCTCCTCCTCCTCCTCCTTCTTCTTCTTCTTTTTGTCTATTTTTCCATCATTTCACTGTTCTGAGTATTGTCCTTGGTTATCAATCCTGTTTTTGAGCTTTGAATTTCTACTATCATAACTTTGCTTTCCAAGAGTCCTTTTATATTATCTTAATGTTTCCTTATAATAGAATCCTGTTCTAGTTTCAGTTCATTTTCTATCTTCACTCATCAAATTAACTATATTATAAATATGAGTTTCAGTAAATCTATAAGTTTGAGTAAATGTAAAAGCTTTTCTCAATTTGGCATTGTAATACGGTTTTGAGAAAAACTCATGAATGAAACTTTCTTTCAGATATGCTCTGTTTAAACTAGATTTGCTCAAACATATATTTGCAATGCAGGTTCCTCTCCAAAGGTATTGGTGAGAAAACAGGAGGACTGTAGGGAGAGTGGGCTAACCAGCCCCTTCTCTTCCTGGGCCTGCCTCACTGCCCTAGCCTCCCAAAGAGCTGTTAACCTCACTTCACCCCATCTCATCAGCTGCCACATACATAAATGCAACACTCAAAAGTACTTGCCAGTTGTCTTTATCAGAATTGTTTTCTGTACTGAATTTTGTCACCTTCTCCACAAATTTTTATGTTAAAGCATCATCCTTCAGTGTGACTCTATCAGGAGTTAGGGCCTTTCCAGAGGTAATTAAGGTTAAAGTAGATGATAAGTGTAGGTTCCTAAATTGTTAGGAGTGGTTTTTTGTAGGAAAAGGAAGAGACTCCAGAAAGCTCTCTCTCACTCTTCCTGTAAGCAATAAGAAGAGGTGATGTGCCCTGGCCATCCATGAACCAAGATGAGAATTCTCATCAGACACCTGCCCTGATGGCACCTCCATTTTGGACTTCCAGCCTCTAGAACTATGAGACAATAGATATCTGTCTTTTAAATTATCCAGTCTGTGGTATTTTTTATGGCAACCCTAGCACACAAATACAGTCAATTAGTAATCAAATCAAACTTTCCAATCTACTTTATGACTGTTCTATATTGGGTCTCGGGGGTGGGAGTGAATCCAACCACTAATATCTAGGAATTATCAACTTAGAAAGAAAGGGAGAACATCCATTCTCTACTTCTGGTACAAAACTTTGTCTCTATGATTTTCTGATTATCTTAGATAACTGAAATTCTGGAGTTACTTTAGATCCCAAACAGAGTCTCATTTCAGCAATTTAAAATCTCCAGAACCAGTTATTAATCAAAACTTTACTATATTTAAATTTAAAATTCCTCTCCTTTCCGAGCAAGTGTTGCTTACTTTGAGGGTGTGATGGTGGCATTTTTTTTTTTTTTTGGCCAAGTACCCCAGCCTTTGCAGCACCTACAAGCTGGTGTTCCCCACTCCATTAGGGGGAAACAGAAGAGGTTAGTGGCCAGATGGATCCCAAATGAACTAATTGCGCACATTCACTTGAAGAGCAAGTTACAAATGGGTTGGAATTGTTCATGCTTCCTCCTGGTGCTATGTCTCTAATGCCTGTGGTGTCACATAGGTTCCTGCAGAAAATAAATAATCATCACATAGTAATGAAAACATAAAGAAATGGAACTTCAATTATTTCATTGTGATCAACTATAATTATTTTTTTTAACTAGAATTCTTTTTGAGTTAAAATTTTCTTCAGCTTTATTGAGATTAAAATTTAAAAAAATTATATCTATTTATGGAATACATGTTAATTTAATATACATATATCATGAAATGATTACCATAATCAGATTAACTAACATATCCATCAATAAATGGGAGCTATGTTCTGTAACTACAAATGTAATTCATACATGAAATGTTACTCATATACAAATAATATCTTTAAACAAGAAATTCATCCCTGTCATTTGTTGGCCTTTCTTTTGTACTACAATGCTTTTATATTACCTTTATTTATTTTTGTTTCTTATTGGCATGATTGCAAAGATGATGTTCATTAAAACAACATTTTGGGGTATCTGGGTGACACAGTCAGGTAAGTGTTGGACTCTTGGTTTCAGCTGGTGTCATGATCTCAGGGTTGTGAGATTGATCCCCATGTGGGCTCCATGCTTAGTACAGTCTTCCTTGGACTGTCTCTCCCTCCACCCTTCCCCCATCCTCTCTCTTTCTCTCTCTAAAATAAATAAATAAATCTTTAAAGATTTATTAAAGATTTATTAAATCTTAAAGATTTATTAAAGATTTTATTGTCCTTATTTACTTCTCTGTTCTGCTATTATTTTTGTTGGATTATCAATATTGAAAATAATTATGTCTAATAAAGAAGAGGATTAATTAAAAAAAAAAGACTTGCTGCAGTTATAAACAAGCTGGTTGTGCCTCTAAGGGAAAATATAGCATTGTCCCTGACTTAACAGAAGACCCTGGGATGTCTACACCAGAGGTGCATACTGTCCTCTGCTTGCTTCAAGCACGAGTGTTGCGCCTCCTCTGCTGCTGAAGCCTTCACCAGCAGCTTGTTGTAGCCATGGCATTTCCAGAGCAGCTCCTCTACATCCATATACCATTGCTCATGCAATCTCTTCCAACTGGAATTTCTGTTCCCAGTGAGCATCCCTTGTGAATCCTTACAAGGCATTAAAGATTGGTGGCAGTTTTATCTTCTTCATGAAATCTTTCTTGTCACTGCTCTGAGAATGTTGTTCAGGCCCTTATCTAAGCTCCACTGTACTCCATAAATAATTCTCTACTGACTCAGATACAATTTCCTCCTTTTCTATGAAATACTTCAAATATACCCTGAGACCACATTAATTATATAATTTTCGTGAACTATTTCCAATATAGACAAAAGTACAGAAAAAATGTCAATTTTTCATGTACAGAAAAAATATCAAATTCTCATGTACCAAACAACCAGATTTTATAAATGGTTAACACTTTGTTATTTGGAGGATCAGATCTTTTAGGTATTATTATTTAATAATAATATTTTATATAATGTATATATTTGTGTCTAATATATAATAATTATATCAATTTGTATTTAATATTTAAAATAAATGTATAATATTTATATACATCAGTAATTTTCTTTTTTCTTCTTTTAATTTTTATTTTTTTAATTAAAATACATGGTATCATTGTACTCACAACTTTCTGTTATTTTACTTCCACTCACTGTTAAGTTTTTAAGTTTTACCTATTTCTATCAGATTTATTACTGAGAACTGTTGTATAAATTATTGTTATATATGCCACAATTTACTTATTTCTGTTGTGATGGGAATCTCTAAAACAAATCTATTCTTATATCTTCAAAATATGAGAGGGTCTGCTTTCTTATATTTGTGCCAACTTTTAGAAATTGTGTTCTTTTAAACACCTGTGACTTGATGAATATGAAATGAAATCTTGGTATTTTAATTTGATTTGATTTTCTAATTCCTGGTAAAGTTAATTTATTGCACTGAACATCTGCCATGTGCCCATCACTGTTCTTACCTCCTGGGATACCTCAATGAACAAATTAAAGAATGCCTGCTCCAATGAAACTAATATCTGGTGGGGGAAGGAGAGACAAAGGATAATCAATAATATATAAGTAACTTAGTAAGTACATAGATCTCAGAAGTACATTACACCCCTATTATATTCACAAAATGTGAAATATGGTAATCGAAAATTAGGGAAAGAAAGACTTAATCAGATACAGAACTTGTTATCTTCTTCCTAAAATGTTTGAGAGAAGTTTCCTCACCTAATCAATTGCTTCCATATAGGGCAAAACCACCTACAAAAATATTATATCATAACTTCAGTTGGTCTTGACTTTGGGATTATAGTCTTAGTTAACTGTGAAGAGCATTGTTTTTACTAGTGGATGTATAATTTTTCCAGCTACCTATTGCTGCATAGCAAACCACTCCAAAAGAATAACTTAAACATTAGCAGCAATCTATTTTGCTTACTAATTTGGGGGTTGACTGGACTCAGCTAAGCAGCTCTTACCTGGGGTTTTCCCATGCCATTGTAATTAGATGGCAGCTGAGGCTGCAACCATTTTGGAGGCTCCTTCTCTCACAGGCCTGTCTCCTGGGCTGGAGAGATTCAAACAGCTGGAGGTTGGAAGAGCTGGGTCTTCCTGGGCTTCTCCATCTTTACAAGGGCTCTCCAATGTTTTTCCAGATGTCAGTCTCAAAGTAGCCAGACATCTTACAAGTTCTTTCAGGGCTCCTGAAGAGAATGGCCCAAGAGAAACTAGAATAAGGCACACCTCCCTTTTTAAACTAGCTATGGAAGTCATTGCACATAATTTTTTTTCTACTTTCTATTCACTGAAGCAGTTTCAAACACCCATCCAAGCTCATGGAAACAGAACACAGACTGTCTTTTGCCAACAAAAGTGTCAAATAATTTGCAATTTTTTAAAAAACCACCAGAGTAGGGGCGCCTGGGTGGCTCATTGTTTTACTGCCTCTGCCTTCAGCTCGGGTCATGATCTCAGGGTCCTGGGATCGAGTCCCTCATTGGGTTCTCTGCTCGGCAGGGAGCCTGTTTCCCCCTCTCTCTCTGCCTGCTTGTGATTTCTGTCAAATAAATAAATAAAATCTTTAAAAAACAAACAAACAAACAAACAAACAAAAAAAAAAAAACCACTAGAGTAGCAAATCATGATCACATGTAAAAACAAACATGTTTCTACATAAGCTACTCCTTTTAGGAAATACCTTAAAAAATGAATAAATAAAAGCTCAGATGATCTGCCAGCTACATATACAATGAAGGGAAATACTTTTGCTGAAACTTTGTTTCTAAGAATGTTCTTAACAAAGAGAATGCATCCATTCTCAAATAATCACTTATGAAGAGCAATTTTTCCCCTGCTAAATCATTTTACCATCAGAG
Source organism: Lontra canadensis (assembly GCF_010015895.1). NCBI lineage: Eukaryota > Metazoa > Chordata > Mammalia > Carnivora > Mustelidae > Lontra > Lontra canadensis. The sequence goes on from NW_022631139.1 coordinate 1,268,363, forward strand.
CTTTATCTCAATAGGATGAAAAAGCTAAAGAAATAGCCCAGTGTTACACAGACTGCTACAGACTGCATGGCCAGACTTCTATGGACGAGGGCACTTGAAAAAGGTATTGGGAAAAAAACTTCAGAAAAGACAAGATATCTATAAAAAAAGTGACAAATATTTTACTAAAAAGGTACTTCTCTGGAAGAACATAGTATCTTTTGCTTGAAAGTTTCCACTGCACAAATCTCCCGTAGCAAATGATAGCAACTGGGGACATAAGATCAAAATTTATTAAATGTTTTTGATCTCCAAGATATTGTGGTAGATGCTAAGGATACAAAAACAAAACAAAACAAAAAATTAAAAGCAAAAACAAAAACAAAAATTAACTCCAAAACTTTGGTATAGGATAGCAGTCCTTAAAATTTTACACATTTGTGAAGTACTTAAAAAAAAAAATGATAGAGGGGGGGCGCCTGGGTGCCTCAGTGGGTTAAAGCCTCTGACTTTGGCTCAGGTCATGATCCCAGGGTCCTGGAATCTAACCCTGCATAGGGCTCTCTGCTCAGCAGGGAGCCTGCTTCCTCCTCTCTCTCTGCCTTCCTCTCTGCCTGCTTGTGATCTCTGTCTGTTAAATAAATAAAATCTTAAAAAAAAAAAAAAAAGATAGTGGGGCTCCTGGCTGACTCAGTCAGTTAAGTGTCTGACTCAGGCTCAGGTCATGGTCTTGGAGTCCTCGGCTTGAGCCCCTCAATCGGTTCTGTGCTCAAGATGGGGGAGTCTGCATGTCCCTTTACCTCTCCCCCACTCATGAGTTCTCTCAAATCAATAATTAAAAATAAATAAATAAAATAAAAAATAAATTTACAAAACAACGATAGTAATTATTTTTCAAGATTTTATTATTATTTGTTTATTTGTTAGAAAGAGAGAATACAAGCAGGGAGTTGGCAGGGAGAGGGAGAAGCAGGCTCCTGCTGAGCAGAGAGTCTGACATGGGGCTTGACCTGAGCTGAAGGCAGAGGCTTACCCAACTGAGCTACCCAGGCACCTCCAGTTAGTAATTAAATAGTGATTAAATAGTGACGATTGCAGTTACAACTCTGGGATGTTGACTGTGTGCCAAATTCTGAATACACTGCTATGATATCTCTTTATTCCTGGTTAGATTTATGATGTGTTCATTTTCTATTAATTTCTAGGCTAAAAAAAATTAAGGGTGAGAGTTGTTATCACAAACTAAATTAATAGAGAATATCTTTAGCCACCATATTAAACTGACAACCACACTAACTACCAGTATGTATATTATAAGTGGTATGTATATTATAAGTGGTATATTATAAGTGGTATGATTGGCAAGGGCCTAAATACCTTCTCAGTTCAGAGGTGGAAAGCATGACCTTGATCTTGTGGTAGCTAGATACAGTGTTTGAACTGATCCCTCCAAGATGACCAGGTGTGATTCAGTTAAACAGAGGGTAAAAGAAATGGATTTTGCAATAAAAACACTGGAGAAAAAACATTAAGGAATTGCTTTTCTATATAATATATCATCTGGCTAAAAGATAAATTGGAGGAAAAAGTAGGAAAGACAATTGTCTACTGTTGTGTACAAAGAATGGTTTAGAAAAAAATGATCTATTAACTATGTCATTCAAATAAGAATTTGTAGATTCTTTATGGGTTTTTTAAGGATTTTTGAGTTTATTTATTATGTATCAAATGGAAATGGATAGTTTATGTGAAACAAAAACTTGAACATGCAGGTAGGGAAACATCAAAGCTGCAAGAATCAGTGTGACTCAGAAATATCGCAATGGGACAGAAAAAAGAAACTTGCTCCACCTCTACTTGATAAGAAACTGGAAATTTATTCCCTGAAGCCTATAGGTAGCCGCCTTGGGACCTCAAGAGAGTCTGACAGTGACTCATAAAAATGCGGAGAACAGCATGATAGAGGGAGAGGAAAGATGGAGAGAAAATAGGTTTGTTTTAGTCTCAGAATAGGTAATTTCAAGGCAGGCTGATCACTGAACTTCTCACTAGGTGAGTCTTTGTTGAAGGCAATATATTTTTTTCTTGTTTATTTAATAACTAAAGATTCCTAGGTGATATACCATCTGATGACATGTTACTAGATAGTATATAGAATAACATAAATAGAATATAATAAATAGAATATAATAAGTAGAATATATAGAATAAAATAAAAATTGATTATGTTTACATAGCCAACCAAAAATATGGTTACAATGCAGTGTGATCAATGTTATAATGAACAAAAATATTAAGACAAATGTTATTTAGACTTGCAGCATTTAGTTCTATTTTGAAAAATGAGGAAAGCTTCTGATGGAAAAAGTTGCTTAAAATGAGATTTACAGCTTGTCTATTATGTAATCCTTACTCCCTACTTTACAATATTTGCATCATGGAGAATTAAGTTTTGAGGAGATAATGTTGTAGTTTTTCTTCCTAAACTCTCTTCAGAACAATAGTGTTTGAACTAACTTCAGTGAAACAGCATGCCTGGAAACCCTTGGTAGAAATAAAACACCAAAACTCCAGGTATCAAGTTCAAGGTATTGATTTAACTACAGGGAGTGTGATTGTTGCTGAACAGTTTCACAAGGCAGGAATTGGGCCAACTTCAGTGCAGGTCACCAGCAGGTGCTCTGCAGTCTTAGAATGAGGTTCACATCGTTGATATTTAAATGGAACTTTCTTGGAAAACATATTTCTTTGTATCTCTCAAAGACAAGGGAAAGAGTAATGTGTCTGGTTTTTTTGGTCAGATTATCTCTGAGCTCAAGTGATATTTTGAGAGCAAGGTGGGTCTCTGGAAAGTCATACTCAGAATATGGCATGACCAAAATCCATTTCAATCTAGGCAATGAGGACTCTATAACCACACACACACCTGCCCTTCTGTCTTGGGTTCTTAAGAACTCAAAGTTTAGAAGTTCAACTAGACAAACAATCACAACTTAGGTGCCTAAAAAAATGTATATTCTTTGATTCTTTTATTTCTTTTCATTCTCATTTTATTTGTTCCAACATGTTATTATGAAAATTCCCAAATATGCAGAAAAATAGATTAAATTTTGCAGTGAACACCCTCTACATTCTACCCTTATCATTTCAGTATGATTGTATTATCACATTTTTCTATCCACCTCTATTTCCATCTATATCCTTTTTGATGTGTTTCAAAGTAAATTAAGTAAATTTGCATGATAAATATTCTACCATGTATATCATTAACTAGTACAGGTTTGTTCCTAGTCTTTCCCTCCTTTGAGGTGACATTTATAGTGATGAACTGTATATATCTTATTTCCTTTCCCTAAGTGTTCACAAATACAAACATTGAAGTAACCAAACCTCTACCTATATACTAAATTTACCACCACTCAGAACATTTCCGCATGATCTCTCCAGTCATTTGTTATCAACACTGTTTTGTTTTGTTTTCCCAAACATAGATTGGATTTGTATATTTTAGGAATTCATATAAATGGAATCCTACTGTGTGGCATAGTTCATGTAGGGTTTCTTTTACTCAGTGTAATATATTTAAGATTCACTCACGTTGTGTAGACTTCTTTTATTCTTATTGCTAAATAATACATCTTTTTGTCTAAATATACCACAACTTATTTATCTATTCCTGTACACCAGGGTGTTTCCATATTTTGCCTCCTTGTGCATAAAATTTTATGAACATATTGTTTAAGTACTTTTTGGATATGTATTTTCATTTCATATGTAGCTTCAGAATTGCTGGGAATGTGTATTTTTAGTGCCATTTTATATTCATACCAACACTATTATAGAATTACTATTCCACGTACCTGTTAACATTTGTTTTTATTCATCTTTAATTTTAATTCATCTTTAATTTTATTCATCTTTAATTTAGTGGAGGATAGTTGTATCTCACTGTATTCTCCATAGTTTTATCTCGGTTGTCTCATAATTTTAAGCAATTTTCATGTGATCATGGGCCATTTTTATACCTTCTTTTATGAGGTGTCTGTGAAAATATTTTGCTCATTTTTATAGGATTGCTTGTCTTTTTATTGTTGAAGTGTTTTTTTTAATAAATCCTGCATACCAGTCCTTTACCAAACATAGGTTTTCTTTAAAAAGGAAAAAAAAAAAAAAAACAAAAAAAAGAAAAAAAAAACTTTCACTGTTTGTGTTTTGTCCACTTACTTTAATGAGTGAGAATTTCTAGTTTGACAAAAATCTAACTTTTTTCATTTTTTCCATTACTCTGCTTTTTCTTATTAATAGTTTCTTATACTGTACTTAGTTTTGAAAGTGCCTTAATCCTTTTGAAGAACAGTCAAGAGGACTTAAAGTGGTAGAAGTATATATTTGCTATGATATTGATGACCCAATTATTTCCGTTTTTTTTTTCCCCAAAAGTGAAATTCATTTACCAGTTACCTTGAGTACTACAGTGGCAAACAAAACAAAAAGATCTGTCCTCCTAGAGTACTGGGAAGGGGGCAAATATAGCAAGGAAGGAGGTTAATGAGTGATGAGGAATCTATTTTAGATAAATGGTCAGGAAATACTTCTCTGATGAATTAATAAAGACTCTAGTAATAACCAAAGTGATACAACACATTATGGAATCTTTAGTATGAGCCACACGGGCAGTTTTGCTTCACATGTTTTACTGATTTGTGCTTCACACTACTTTATAAAACTCTCACCATCCTTAGAAGTGTACAACAGTGTCATCCTCTTTATAATGAGAAAATGAAAAAAGAAGGAGGAAGAGCAAAAGGGGAAGAAGGAAGAGGGGAAATAAGCATGAAGGTGACATAAACTGTATCTTGTTTACCTGAATCTAAAGTCTGAGCTCTAAATCACTATGTTTCATGGAGAAAATAATTTCTAATAATAAATTATATGTATAAATTATATGTGTGTGTGTGTGTTGCATGTTGGTGTATGTGCATGTGTGTATGTGTGTGTTGATTTTATGGGTCAAACTGACCCATAAGTTTGGCTGGGCCTCAATGCCCAAATATATAATATTTATTTGGTTAAAACAAATGCTTCTGTGGATGTTTCCGTGATAGTGTTTCTTAATTTAGGTTAACATTTAAAATTGACAAACTTTAAGTAAAGCAGACTGTTTTCTGTAATGTAGATGGGTCTTGTTCAATTATTTGAAGGCTTTAATAAAACAAAAGCAGACCTCCCTGAGCATGAAAGAATTCAGCCAGCAGGCTGTCTTTGGACTTGAACTACAACGTTGTCTCTTCCCTGGATCTCTAGCCTCAAGGCCCAGTCTTCAGATTTTGAACTTACCGTTCTCCATAATTTCCTAAGCCAATTCCTTAAAATAAATCCTTTTCTCTCTATAGGACACATATATATAAGATATACACACATGGATTCTGACTAGTTATGATTAATACAATATGTATATGTACATCTTTATGTGCTGAACTCTTTTATGCATATAAGAAAACCCAATCATTTGCATGAATATTCATGACCGTGTCAAATGGGCAAATTGAGTTTCCCCAAGTGACCCATTTAGATTATTAACTATGAGTTGAACTGAACAGAATTTAAAATAAGTGCTCAAACAAAAACTAGTGCTGTGGCTCATGGATAAACATGACTGTGTGACCACACATATCTAACACATCCCTCCTGAAATCTTATTAAACACTAGTATAAGACTTTTTGTTGTTGATGTTAAAAAAATCTACAAATAAAAAGAGAATGGTAGATAAATACAGTGACAAGATATTGAGGCTTGGAAAGCACTAGCAACAGGGATTATTCACTTAATGTTGAGAAAGCTCAGTTGTGAGTCATACAGGTGGACAGGTTTGTGGGTAGATATGAGGGGTGTGGACAGAAAAGCAGTATGATTTATATTGCTGTTTCTCCAATAGGCTCGTGTCCCTTGAGTTAGATGAATGGGTGTGAAGGGGAGTAAAATAACAGATGGCTGGTTAGAACTTGTTGGGAATTAGATCCCCAGATATTTTTCCTCACTTTGTTTCCCTGGACTTGTGCCCCCCACCCCCTTGATTCCAGGAGAGCACCTAAAGTTTTCACTAAGGGAAATAAAATAAAATATCTCTACACCAGGGGAAGCCAAGGTATTTGAGGGCAGGGATGCCACACTGGAACCACAGCTACCAAGTGAATGCATACCTACTGTAGGAAAGAAGCCTGAACTCCAGTTGCACTCAGCTTCCAGAATGTAGGCAGTCAAGCCTTTTTCCCTTGTCTGGAGATAGAAATGATTTATTGGGGACTTCCACCCAACCAAATGGATCAATCAAATTCCCATAAAGGGAGTCCATAGTACATATACTCTGTGTTTACAAAATGTATTAATCCCCATACTTAAATATTAACAGACCATCTGAGATCATTAATTATCTGAAGAAAGCATCTAGCATAAGAGATAGAGATTGGATACCCCAAAAAAAGCAAATTTTGAAGAGCCTTTTCAAGAAGAGCAAGACTTCAAATAAATATCAATAAATACCCTTAAAGGAATAAGAAAAGACTTTGCAATTAAGAAGAAAGAAAAGGAAATTAGAAGGAAAAGGAATATTCATGGGACAAAAGAATATTTAGAGATTACCAATGAAAAAACTCAATAGAAATTTGAAAGATAGAATTGAATGACTAGTGGATGCAGACTTCTTTCAGAAAATAAAGCAGAATTAAAAATGAAATGAGTAACATGAAATGAAGAGCAAAAATGATAGAGAAACAATCCAGAAGTTTTAATATATGCCTAAGATTTATTTCACAGTAATTGAGACAAGTATCATCAACAAATTATTGAAATATTCAGACATGCAAGTTATGAGTGTCCAAAACAAAACAGCTCAATTAAAGAGTGCGTTATTAGTTCAATGGATGAAAATAGATCCATGACAAGGTATATCATTAAAAAAAATCTGAATATTGAGAACAAAGAACAAAGAAAAAAAAATAAAACCCAGAGGCCACTTAAAAAAAAAAAAAAAGGAAGTCAATCAGAAAGGTTTGCAACTTCTGTATACCAAAGAGAACAAGATTTTCACTTTTTAAGAACAAACATTTTTTTAACTTAGAATTCTCTTCTAAACTAAATTACCAAAGAGCAACATATATCAAAGACTTTTTGTAAGATATGATGTCTCCAAAAATGTACTTACTATGTTCTGTTTTCATCCAGAAACTATGAGACTATGTGCCACACCAAAAAGAAAGACTAGTCTGAGGAGCAGAGATCCAGGGTCCAGTGATCAGGAGATCCAAAGAAAATCACCATTTTAAGCCTGTGTGGCAGCTTTGTATCAAAATAAGAGGTATTCAGTCCAGGTTTAAACCATCCAGAAGAATCAGGAAAAATTTCTCTAAGAAGATGGCATTGACATAATACCTGATATGTCAGTGTCCTAAGATATTTTGGAGTGAAATTTGTAATAAGTCTATTTAAAAAATCTAACAAACAAAGCATAAACAACAATAACATGATAATCATTCATTCCAGAACAAGCTGTTTTGGAAAGTAAAAATAATCAGTTTACTACATGGTGACCTGTGAATAACATTTCAATTGTTCAAACGATGTAGATACTGACTACTCATTAACCCTAATTACAACACTGTTTTGTCGAAAAAGTGACAGGAGAGAAGCAAGAGATGTGAAGGGAGGAAGTGGTGTGGAATGGAGGAGAGGAATGTGAATCAATGACAAATTGCTGTGGGAAATCAATAGATAATCCTCAAAAGTGAAAACCAAAAGTAACAATGATAGCTTGTTGTTTGGAGCTATTGAGGTAAATAGGAGAGTCTGATAAAGTTCAGTGAGTTGACATAGGTAGGGGAAGAGGGAGGCCAAAGGAGAGTGGAATGACACTTTTCAGGAACAAATCATAAGGAACAATGTGAGTCTTTATTGCATTCAATTATCGAGTAAAATTAAAATTTTAAATAAATAGACAAAAATTAACCTAGTGCCCATCTGCTTCTCCAAGCAATGTCTCAAAATTTTTAACTCTTTGTCTTACGAATAGTCTGAAGATTTCAGTTACTGTAGTGTCAAGGTTTTGTGATAGCTGTTTATTTATTATATCTACCAGAGGCACACTGGGATTTTAAGACTTTTTCCTTAAAGTTTATTTGTTTATTTGTTTTTAGTAATCTCTACAGCCAAGGTGAGGCTCAAACTCTCCACCTTGAGATCAAGAATTATATGCTCCTTTGACTGAGCCAGCCAACTGCCCCACTTTGTTTATTTTTGTTTTAATTTTCCTTATATATAAAGTTCTTCCCTTACTTGCATTTTTGTAGCCATATGTTTCCTTTGTATTTGGGGAGCCTAATAAAAGCACCCCTTAGTGTACAGAAGGGCATTGCCATTTTCTTTTTCCACATGACAGCTATAGCCCTATGGTCCTTGAGAAGAAAGAGATTGCTACTGAATCTTGAACATAAGCAGAAACATAAATAAATAAACATAAAAAGCTCCAAGAAACTCTGTACAAGAACCTGGTAAAACATCCATTTTACTTCTTGAAAAGATTTGGGCATTATTTATTTATTTATTTGTATATTTATTTATTTTTAAGGATTTATTTATTTATTTGGGGGGGGGGAAGGGTAGAGGGAGAGGAAAGTGAGAGAGAATCACCAGCACACTCCCTGCTAAGCCTAGAAGGAGAAGAGGAGCTTCATCACAGACCCAAGATCCTGACCTGAGCCAAAACCAAGACTTGGAAGCTTAACTGACTGAGCCACCCAGGCACCCCTAGCACTGTTTAATGCTCTGGCCTGAAGTGATGAAAGATAGATTTGACCTTAACATCTCTTTCCCAGAATGGGAAATAACACTTCTTTCACATTCCAGTCTCAGTATCTTCTTATGGAGGAGCAGAACAGCACCCACATCTTGATTAGAACATAATAATAATCTCCTGAGCCATTTCTTGTTTTCTCCAATTCTTCTAATATTAAATCCAATTTCCACATTGCCATCAGAAAGGCTTCTGAAACACTAATATAATTTTCCTCCCCAGTGTTTAAATTCTTCCTTCAGTGTCTACCCATCAGGCTCAGGACAGATGTCAAAGTCTGCTAACAAGTATATCCTCTATTTTCTGATTTCTTTGTGTATCTCAACCCCACGTTTTCTACCCTTCCCACACTTTCTCTTCTCTAACCATAAATAATCACTTGCTATTCCCCAGGCCCTCTGAGTTTCTCATTCCTCTGTGTCATTGCATACACAGTATACCGATCAGAAGACCAGTGTAATATATCTATAGCCAAATGTTAATGAAGAATATTCATGCACATCAAAGAAGAAATATTATGGGCAGGAATTACATCTTCTAATGCAAGTATAGCTCAAGAGACAAAGGCATGGGATTAGGGGGTCTAGAAGCATTATATCTGATCTGGGATATGGCTTTTACTAGATGCCTAGGTTAATTCACCCCTTCTTCTTTTCAGGTCTCATGGTCTTTTGGTGTTTGAAATAATTAAAAAAGCAAATTAAGATGACTTTGGAGCAGGAACTTGGGTGAAGAAGATGATTTCTTCCTAATCCCAAGAAAGATACTGGAGAGTTCAAAAGTCCCCTTTATTCTCAGAAATATTAAGCCTCACTTTTGCAAAAAAGTAGATAAAGGGGTGTCTGCACTTTTTTGACTGCAGTAAAAATGGAACTAGCATGAAGAGTAGAAAGAAAAGCTAGAGTAGCAGCAATGGAGGAAGTGAACATGAAGGTGGAGCTCTCTCACTTAGGAGCATGGGCTCCAAACTGACTAGAAAACAAAGAAACCACATGAGTATCTTTCCAAGAAAATAAACATCAATCCTACTAGTACAGTAAATGCAGTTCAGAGTCCAGTTGTATCAACAGAGTTCTAAACACAGCTACAGCTGAGTTTTTGCTCTCTCTTTCTTCCATTATAACAAAGTACATCAAACACAATGTGTCCTCAACCATTTTTGAGAGGGGAATGCAGGCAAGTGTGAGATAAACGCAAATGGAATTAAAAATCCCCCTAGAATCTCCCAAAGTAAATAGAATCAGAACAAAATTTCTCATAGTAAATTTGACTAAGAAGGAAAAGAGAAATTCACAACACATGTTGTCAAATACAAAAGACATAACAATAAAAGACCTCAACATGAGGCAGGAATCCATCAGGATCTTAGAGGAGAAAATAGGCAGTAATCTCTTCGACATTGGCTACAGCAACTTCTTTCAAGATATGCCTCCAAAGGCAAAGGAAACAAAAGCAAAAAATGAACTTTTGGGACTTCATCAAGATCAAAAGCTTCTGCACAGCAAAGGAAACAGTCAACAAAACAAAGAGACAACCCATGGAATGGGAGAAGATATTTGCAAATGACAATCCAGACAAAGGGATGATATCCAAAATCTATAAAGAACTCCTCAAACTCAACACACACAGAACAGATAATCACGTCAAGAAATTAGCAGAAGACATGAACAGACACTTCTCCAATGAAGACATATAAATGGCTAACAGACACATAAAAAAATGTTCATCATCATTAGCCATCAGGGAGATTAAAATCAAAACCACATTAAGATACCACCTTACACCAGTTAGAATGGCCAAAATTAATAAGACAGTAAACGACGTGTGTTGGAGAGGATGTGGAGAAAGGGGAACCCTCTTACACTGTTGGTGGGAATGCAAGTTGGTGAAACCACTTTGGAAAACATTGTGGAGATTCCTTAAGAAATTAAAAATAGAGCTTCCCGGGCGCCTGGGTGGCTCAGTGGGTTAAATCTCTGCCTTCGGCTCAGGTCATAATCTTTGGGTCCTGGGATCGAGTCCTCATTGGGTTCTCTGCTGGGCAGGGAGCCTGCTTCCTCCTCTCTCTCTCTGCCTGCCTCTCTGCCTACTTATGATCTCTGTCTGTCAAATAAATAAATAAAATCTTACAAAAAAAATTTCTTAAAAAAAAAAGAAGGAAGGAAATTATAGCATGTAAAAACTAAAAAAAAAAAATCTCCATTTATAACAAAACAAAATGCAAGAGATAGAATAAAATATTCATTTGTGTTTTATATCCAAAATAATTTATTACTATTACATTCACAACACTTAGAAGATCTATAAGGAAGTTCAGGACTTCAACAACACTATTAAGAAACAAAACAAAGCTAGATCTTGCACATACATAGAAAACTCTACCCACTAACAGCAGAAAGCACATTCATCTTAAGTGTATATGAAACATTTCCCAAACCATACATTCGGCCACAAAAGCATTCTCAATTAATTTTTAAAATATTGACTTTAGACAAAGCATTTTTTCTCACCATAATAGAATGAAGTATAGAATTTGACAACAGAAGAAAAACTGGAAAATTTAGAAATATGTGAAAATTAAATAAGATGCTCTTAAAAAATCAGTGACCAAAGAAGAAATCACAAGTAAAATAAAATGCTTAGAAATGAGTGAAAACAAAAATACGATATTCTAAAACTTATGAGATGCAGTAAAAGTAGGCTCAAAGTGAAATTTATAGCTGCAACATCCTGTGTTAAGAAGAAAGAGAAATTTCAGATTAACGAGAAACCAGAAGATGAGAAAACTAAGCCTATAGGCAGGGGAAAAAAAAAAAAATTAGAGCAGAGCAGAGGTAAATAAAATAGACTAGAAAACCAATAGAATCGATGAAACCAGAAGTTAATTTTTGAAAAAGATGCACAAAATTGGCATACTTTTAGCTAGATTTACAAATAAATGTAGAGAGAAGACACAAATAACTGAAATTTTAAATAAAAGTGGGGAGAGTTCTACTGACCTTACAAAATAAAGAAGATTATAAAAGAATACTGTGAATAATTGTATTCCAACAAATTAGGCAGCTCACATAACCTTGACAAATGCAAATTGCCTAAACTGACTCAAAATGAAATAGAAAATCTCACCAGACCTATAGTAAGTAAAGAGATTGAATCAGTATGCAAAACTCACAAATAAAGAAAAGCCCAGGGCCAGATGGCTTCACTACAAAATTCAATCAAGCATTTTAAAAAATAAATAAATAAAAGTATTAACGTCAACCTTTGTCAAGATTTTCCCCCAAATAGAGGAAAGAATAATACCTGATATATTCTAGAGGCTGGTATAATCCTACTACCAAAGCCAGATAAACACATTATAAGAAAATTACAAATATATCTTATGACTATTGATACAAAAAGTCTCAACACAATACTAGCAAACGAAATTCAACAGTATTTTAAGAGGATTTTAGACACACACATACACACACACAAAATATCATTCACAATCTGTCACAATTTGCACAAGAAAAAATCAATGATCTGAATAGACCTATATCTCCTAAAGAACATGTCAATAACAATAATAACCTTCCAAAACAGAAAATGCTAGGCCCAGATGGGTTCACTGGTGAATTTTACCATCACTTATGGAAGAAATTATACTTATTCTCTATAATCTCAGAAGATAGAAGCACAGGAAATATTTCTAATTAATACTGTGAAGCCAGCATTACCAGCAAAACCAAAGACATTTCAAAAAAGAACACTATAGACCAATTTTTTTATGAACATATAGACAACAAAACATTAGCCAAACAAATCAGCTGTTCATGAAAACAATTATATATATTATAATAAAGTAGAATTTATTTTATGCTGGGCTGTCAACATTTGAAAATCAATCAGAACAAGCTAAAGAAAAAAATCACATGGTCACATCAACAGATATGGAAAAATCATTTGACAAAATCCAACACCTATTTATGATAAAACTTAGAGGAAACTAGAAATAGAGGGAAGATTTCTCAGCTTGATTAAGAGCATCAGTGGAACAGCAATCCATAACATACATTAAAATGAGAAACTAGAAGCTTCTCCACTAAATTCAGGAACAAGGCACTTGTTAAGTTAACCGCTCAGTTAAGATCATAATGGAAGTCTTTGCTAATGCAACAAGATGAAAAAAGGAAATGATAGTTATACAGATCAGAAAGAAAAAAATAAATAAAACAGTCTATGCAGATGACACAATTGTCTATGTAGAAAGTTAGAAAGAATCAACACTACCAACAAAATCTCCTGAAACTAATAAGTAATTATGCAGAACACAAGGCTTATATACAAAGGTCAATCTTTCCAACGTGGGGGGGGAGGGGAGGGAAGAAAAACAGGAATTATTTTTTAAAAGATAACATATACATGAGAATTTCCCCCAAATTAAATATTTAGGTTTAAAGCCAACAAAATAGGTAATATGTCTACATTAGAAAGACTTACAAACCTCTAATGAAATAAATTTAAGAACATTAAACAAATGGGTAGGTATTCCACATTCATGAAGAAAAAGATGCAATATTGTGAAAATACCAGTTCTTCCCGACATGATCTCTAGATTTAAAGCAATCCCCATCAAAATCTTAGCAAGTTATTCTATTGACAAACCAAATCTAAATTTTATTTGGAGAAGACCCAGAACAGCCAGCATTATATTGAAGAAGAACAGAGTTGGAGAAGTGATATTGCCTGACCTCAAGACTAACTATAAAGCTACAGTAATGGAAGCAGTGTGGTATTAGAGAAAAGCAACAACATCAAAATAATAGACCAATGGTACTTAATAGAAATCTCAAAAATACACAAATATAGTCAATTCATCTTTGACAAAGGATCAAAGGCAACATAATCGAGAAAAGATAGTCTTTTCAGAAATGGTTCTGAGAAAACTGTGTATTAACATACAAAAAAACAAAATGAATTTAGACACATACCTTATAGCCTTAACAAAAATTGAATCAAAATGGGTCTTACATGGATAATAGATCTAAATGTAAAACACAAAGCTTAAAATTCCTAGAAGATAACATTGCAGAAAATCTGATGACTATGGATTGATGATGACTTTTTGGATACAACATTGAAGGATTGTTTCATTAAAAAGTTATAAATATAGATATAGATATACAGATATAGATATATAGATATAGGCTTGCACCTCATTAAATTTAAAATCTTCTGCCTGCAAAAGGCACTTTCGGGGAAAACAAACAAACAACAAATGAAACAATATTCCACTGGCTGAGAGAAAATGTTTTCAAAGGCATACCTGATAAAGAACATATACCCAAAATATGCAAAGGACTTTTTCAAAATTTTTTCCCATTTTATTTTTTTTCAGTATTCCAGCATTCATTGTTTAAGCACCATACCCAGCGCTCCATGCAATACATGCCCTCCTTAATATCCACCACCAGGCTCAACCAACTGCCCACCTCCCTCCCCTCCAAAACCCTCAGTTTGTTTCTCAGAGTCCACAGTCACTCATGGTTTGTCTCCCCCTCTGATTTCCTCCTACTCACTTCCCTGTTCCATCTCCCAATGTCCTCTGTGTTATGCTCCACAAGTAAGTGAAACGATATGATACTTAACTCTCTCCTTGACTTATTTCACTCAGCATAATCTCCTCCAGTCCCATCCATGTTGATACAAAAGTTGGGTATTCATCCTTTCTGATGGAGGCATAATACTCCATTGAATATATGGACCATATCTTCTTTATCCATTCATCCATTAAAGGGCATCTTGGTTCTTTCCACAGTTTGGTGACTGTGGCCATTGCTGCTATGAACATTGGGGTACAGATGGCCCTTCTGCTCACTATATCTGTGTCTTTGGGGTAAATACCCAGTAGTGCAATTGCAGGGTCATAGGGAAACTTTATTTTTAATTTCTTAAGGAATCTCCACACTGTTTTCCAAAGTGGTTTCACCAACTTGCATTCCCACCAACAGTGTAAGAGGGTTCCCCTTTCTCCACATCCTTTCCAACACACGTTGTTTACTGTCTTATTAATTTTGGCCATTCTAACTGGTGTAAGGTGGTATCTCAATGTGGTTTTGATTTTAATCTCCCTGATGGCTAATGATGATGAACATTTTTTATGTGTCTGTTAGCCATTTGTATGTCTTCATTGGAGAAGTGTCTGTTCATGTCTTCTGCCCATTTTTTGACATGATTATCTGTTTTGTGTGTGTTGAGTTTGAGGAGTTCTTTATAGATCCTGGATATAAGCCCTTTGTCTGTAGTGTCATTTGCGAATATCTTCTCCCATTTTGTGGGCTGCCTCCTTGTTTTGTTGACTGTTTTCTTTGCTGTGCAGAAGCTTTTGATCTTGAGGAGGTCCCAAAAGTTCATTTTTTGCTTTTGTTTCCTTTACCTTTGGAGACATATCTTGAAAGAAGTTGCTGTGGCCAATGTTGAAGAGATTACTGCCTATGTTCTCCTCTAGGATTTTGATAGATTCCAGCCTCACATTTAGGGATTTTATCCACTTTGAGTTTATCTTTGTGCATGGTGTAAGAGAATGGTCGAGTTTCATTGTTGTACATGTAGCTGTCCAATTTTCCCAGCACCATTTATTGAAAAGACTGTGTTTTTTCCACTGCATATTTTTTTCTAAAAAGGACTTTTAAAACTCATCAATAAGAAAAGCAACAACCAGATTTTAAAAATAGGTTAGGGATCTGAAAAAACAACTCACAAAAGAAGATAGATGTCAAATGAACATATGGAAAGTTGCTTAGCTTATGTCACTAGGGAATTAAAAAATTAAAATAACAAAGATGTCTGTACCACTATACACCTATTAGAATGGCAAAAATCCCCAATAATTATAACACTTAATGCTGGTGAAGGTGTGGAACAACAAATAACTTTCATTAATTTCTGGTGGAAATGCAAAATGGTAAAGCCACTTTGAAAGACCATTTGATAGTTTCTTTAAAAAAAAAAAAGGGAGGAGTCAAGATGGCGGAGAAGTAGAAGGCTGAGACTACTTCAGGTTGCGGGAGATCAGCTAGATAGCTTATCTAAACATTGCAAACACCTACAAATCCAACGGGAGATCGAAGAGAAGAAGAACAGCAATTCTGGAAACAGAAAATCAACCACTTTCTGAAAGGTAGGACTGGCGGAGAACTGAATCCAAAGCGACGGGAAGATAGACCATGGGGGGAGGGGCCAGCTCCCGGAAGGGGCGGAGCAACGGAGCACAAAATCCAGACTTTTAAAAGTCTGTTCCGCTGAGGGACATCGCTCCAGAGGCTTAACCGGGGAGAAGCCCACGCAGGGTAAGCGTGGCCTCAGGTCCCACAGGGTAGCAGAAGGATCGGGGTTGTCTGAGTGTCGCAGAGCTTGCAGGTATTAGAATGGGGAAGTCAGCTACAGAGACAGAGCCGAGGAGTGACTCTCAGCTTGGTGTTACCTTGAACTGGTCACAGGCTCGGTCAGCTCTGAGCACAGCCAGAGGCCAGGGTGACGGGAGTAATTGGGCGCTGTTCTCTGAGGGCGCACTGAGGAGTAGGGCCCCGGGCTCTCGGCTCCTTCAGGCCAGAGACTGGGAGGCCGCCATCTTTATTCCCATCCTCCGGAACTCTACGGAAAGCGCTCAGGGAACAAAAGCTCCTGAAAGCAAACCCGAGCGGATTACTCAGCCCGGCCCCTGGTAAGGGTGGTACAACTCCGCCTGGGGCAAAGACACTTGAGAATCACTACAACAGGACCCTCCCCCAGAAGATCAACAAGAAACCCAGCCAGGACCAAGTTCACTTATGAGGAGTGCAGTTTCAATACCAAGGAGAGCAGCAGAATTCCAGAGGAGGAGAAAGCAAAGCACGGAACTCATGGCTTTCTCCCCATGATTCTTTAGCCTTGCAGTTAATTTAATTCTTTTTTTCTTTTTCAATTTTTTTTCTCTTCTTCTGCTAATTTTTTTTTAACTTTTACCCGTTTCTTTTTTAACGTTTTTTAACTAGTTTATCTAATATATATATATTTTTTCCTTTTTATATTTTTTCATTATTGGTTTTCTTTTTTTATTTGTTTCTTTTTTCTTTTTTCTTTCTTTTTTTTTTCCTCTCTTTCTGAACCTCCTTTTATCCCCTTCCCCCACCCCCTCACAATTTGGGATCTCTTCTGATTTGGCTAAAGCATATTTTCCTGGGGTTGTTGCCACCCTTTTAGTATTTTACTTGTTCCTTCATATACTTTTATCTGGACAAAATGACAAGGTGGAAAAATTCACCACAAAAAAAAGAACAAGAGGCTGTACCAAAGGCTAGGGACATAATCAATACAGACATTGGTAATATGTCAGATCTAGAGTTCAGAATGACGATTCTCAAGGTTCTAGCCGGGCTCGAAAAAGGCATGGAAGATATTAGAGAAACCCTCTTGGGAGATATAAAAGCCCTTTCTGGAGAAATAAAAGAACTAAAATCTAATCAAGTTGAAATCAAAAAAGCTATTAATGAGGTGCAATCAAAAATGGAGGCTCTCACTGCTAGGATAAATGAGGCAGAAGAAAGAATTAGCGATATAGAAGACCAAATGACAGAGAATAAAGAAGCTGAACAAAAGAGGGACAAACAGCTACTGGTCCACGAGGGCAGAATTCAAGAGATAAGTGACACCATAAGATGAAACAACATTAGAATAATTGGGATTCCAGAAGAAGAAGAAAGAGAGAGGGGAGCAGAAGGTATATTGGAGAGAATTATTGGAGAGAATTTCCCCAATATGGCAAAGGGAACAAGCATCAAAATCCAGGAGGTTCAGAGAACCCCCCTCAAGATCAATAAGAATAGGTCCACACCCAATCACCTAATAGTAAAATTTACAAGTCTTAGTGACAAAGAGAAAATCCTGAAAGCAGCCCAGGAGAAGAAGTCTGTAACATACAATGGTAAAAATATTAGATTGGCAACAGACTTATCCACAGAGACCTGGCAGGCCAGAAAGAGCTGGCATGATATATTCAGAGTACTAAATGAGAAAAACATTCAGCCAAGAATATTATATCCAGCTAGGCTATCATTGAAAATAGAAGGAGAGATTACTAGCTTCCAGGACAAACAAAAACTGAAAGAATTTGCAAACAGCAAACCAGCTCTACAGGAAATATTGAAAGGGGTTCTCAAAGCAAAGAGAGAGCCTAAAAGTAGTAGATCAGAAAAGAACAGAAACAATATACAATAACAGTCACCTTACAGGCAATACAATGGCACTAAATTCATATCTCTCAATAGTTACCCTGAATGTTAATGGGCTAAACGCCCCAATCAAAAGACACAGGGTATCAGAATGGATAAAAAAACAAAACCCATCTATATGTTGCCTACAAGAAACTCATTTTAAACCCGAAGACACCTCCAGATTTAAAGTGAGGGGGTGGAAAAGAATTTACCATGCTAATGGACATCAGAAGAAAGCAGGAGTGGCAATCCTTATATCAGATCAATTAGATTTTAAGCCAAAAACTATAATAAGAGATAAGGAAGGACACTATATCATACTCAAAGGATCTGTCCAACAAGAAGATCTAACAGTTGTAAATATCTATGCCCCTCACGTGGGAGCAGCCAATTATATAAACCAATTAATAACAAAATCAAAGAAACACACCAACAATAATACAATAATAGTTGGGGACTTTAACACTCCCCTCACTGAAATGGACAGATCATCCAAGCAAAAGATCAACAAAGAAATAAAGGCCTTAAATGACACACTGGACCAGATGGATATCACAGATATATTCAGAACTTTTCATCCCAAAGCAACAGAATACACATTCTTCTCTAATGCACATGAAATATTTTCCAGAATAGATCACATCCTTGGTCCTAAATCAGGTCTCAACCGGTATCAAAAGATTGGGATCACTCCCTGCATATTTTCAGACCAAAATGCCCTGAAGCTAGAACTCAATCACAAGAGGAAATTTGGAAAGAACCCAAATACATGGAGACTAAACAGCATCCTTCTAAAGAATGAATGGGTCAACCAGGAAATTAAAGAAGAATTGAAAAAAATCATGGAAACAAATGATAATGAAAATACAACGGTTCAAAATCTGTGGGACACAGCAAAGGCAGTCCTGAGAGGAAAATATATAGCGGTACAAGCCTTTCTCAAGAAACAAGAAAGGTCTCAGGTACACAACCTAACCCTACACCTAAAGGAGCTGGAGAAAGAACAAGAAAGAAACCCTAAACTCGGCAGGAGAAGAGAAATCATAAAGATCAGAGCAGAAATCAATGAAATAGAAACCAAAAAAACAATAGAACAAATCAACGAAACTAGGAACTGGTTCTTTGAAAGAATTAATAAGATTGATAAACCCCTGCCCAGACTTATCAAAAAGAAAAGAGAAAGGACTCAAATCAATAAAATCATGAATGAAAGAGGAGAGATCACAACTAACACCAAAGAAATACAGACAAATATAAGAACATACTATGAGCAACACTATGCCAACAAATTTGACAATCTGGAAGAAATGGATGCATTCCTAGAGACATATAAACTACCACAACTGAACCAGGAAGAAATAGAAAGCCTGAAGAGACCCATAACCAGTAAGGAGATTGAAACAGTCATCCAAAATCTCCAAACAAACAAAAGCCCAGGGCCAGATGGCTTCCCTGGCGAATTCTACCAAACATTCAAAGAAGAACTAATTCCTATTTTCCTGAAACTGTTCCAAAAAATAGAAAAGGAAGGAAAACTTCCAAACTCATTTTATGAGGCCAGCATCACGTTGATCCCAAAACCAGACAAGGATCCCATCAAAAAAGAGAACTACAGACCAATATCCTTGATGAACACAGATGTGAAAATATTCACCAAAATACTAGCCAATAGGATTCAACAGTACATTAAAAGGATTATTCACCACGACCAAGTGGGATTTATTCCAGGGCTGCAAGGTTGGTTCAACATCTGCAAATCAATCAATGTGATAAAACACATTAATAAAAGAAAGAACAGGAACCATATGATACTCGCAATAGATGCTGAAAAAGCATTTGACAAAGTACAGCATCCCTTCCTGATCAAAATTCTTCAAAGTGTAGGGATAGAGGGCACATACCTCAATATTATCAAAGCCATCTATGAAAAACCCATCGCAAATATCA
Source organism: Lontra canadensis (assembly GCF_010015895.1). NCBI lineage: Eukaryota > Metazoa > Chordata > Mammalia > Carnivora > Mustelidae > Lontra > Lontra canadensis. Next base: position 1,288,368 of record NW_022631139.1, read on the forward strand.
TTCTCAATGGAGAAAAACTGAAAGCTTTTCCTCTAAGGTCAGGAACATGGCAGGGATGTCCGTTATCACCACTGCTATTCAGCATAGTACTAGAAGTCTTAGCCTCAGCAATCAGACAACAAAAAGAAATTAAAGGCATCCAAATCGGCAAAGAAGAAGTCAAACTATCACTCTTTGCAGACGATATGATACTATATGTGGAAAACCCAAAATACTCCACTCCAAAACTGCTAGAACTTGTACAGGAATTCAGTAAAGTGTCAGGATATAAAATCAATGCACAGAAATCAGTTGCATTTCTCTACACCAACAACAAAACAGAAGAAAGAGAAATTAAGAGTCAATCCCATTTACAATTGCACCCAAAACTATAAGATACCTAGGAATAAACCTAACCAAAGAGACTAAGAATGTATACACAGAAAACTATAAAGTACTCATGAAAGAAATTGAGGAAGACATAAAGAAATGGAAAAATGTTCCATGCTCCTGGATTGGAAGAATAAATATTATGAAAATGTCTTTGCTACCTAAAGCAATCTACACATTTAATGCAATTCCTATCAAAATACCATCCATTTTTTTCAAAGAAATGGAACAAATAATCCTAAAATTTATATGGAACCAGAAAAGACCGTGAATAGCCAAAGGAATATTGAAAAAGAAAGCCAATGTTGGTGGCATCACAATTCCGGACTTCAAGCTCTATTACAAAGCTGTCATCATCAAGACAGCATGGTACTGGACAAAACACATAGATCAATGGAACAGAATAGAGAGCCCAGAAATAGACCCTCAACTCTATGGTCAACTAATCTTCGACAAAGCAGGAAAGAATGTCCAATGGTAAAAAGACAGCCTCTTCAATAAATGGTGTTGGGAAAATTGGACAGCCACATGCAGAAAAATGAAATGGGATCATTTCCTTACACCACACACAAAAATAGACTCAAAATGGATGAAGGACCTCAATGTGAGAAAGGAGTCCATCAAAATCCTTGAGGAGAACACAGGCAGCAACCTCTTCGACCTCAGCCGCAGCAACATCTTCCTAGGAACATCGCCAAAGGCAAGGGAAGCAAGGGCAAAATTGAACTATTGGGATTTTATCAAGATCAAAAGCTTTTGCACAGCAAATGAAACAGTTAACAAAACCAAAAGACAACTGGCAGAATAGGAGAAGATATTTGCAAACGACATATCAGATAAAGGGCTAGTGTCCAGAGTCTATAAAGAACTTAGCAAACTCAACACCCAAAGAACAAATAATCCAATCAAGAAATGGGCAGAAGACATGAACAGACATTTCTGCAAAGAAGACATCCAGATGGCCAACAGACACATGAAAAAGTGCTCCACACCGCTCGACATCAGGGAAATACAAATCAAAACCACAATGAGATATCACCTCACACCAGTCAGAATGGCTAAAATTAACAAGTCAGGAAATGACAGATGCTGGCGAGGATGCGGAGAAAGGGGAACCCTCCTACACTGTTGGTGGGAATGCAAGCTGGTGCAGCCACTCTGGAAAACAGCATGGACGTTCCTCAAAATGTTGAAAATAGAGCTACCCTATGACCCAGCATTTGCACTGCTGGGTATTTACCCTAAAGATAGAAACGTAGTGATCCGAAGGGGCACGTGCACCCGAACGTTTATAGCAGCAATGTCTACAATAGCCAAACTATGGAAAGAACCTAGATGTCCATCAATGGACGAATGGATGAAGAAGGTGTGGTATATATACACAATGGAATACTATGCAGCCATCAAAAGAAATGAAATCTTGCCATTTGCGACGACGTGGATGGAACTAGAGGGCATCATGCTTAGCGAAATAAGTCAATCGGAGAAAGACAACTATCATATGATCTCCCTGATATGAGGGAGAGGAGATGCAACATGAGGGGTTAAGGGGATAAGAGAAGAGTAAATGAAGCAAGATGGGATTGGGAGGGAGATAAACCATAAGTGACTCTTAATCTCACAAAACAAACTTTGGGTTGCTGGGGGGAGGGGGGTTGGCGGGGTGGGTTTATGGACATTGGGGAGGGTATGTTCTATGGTGAGTGCTGTGAAGTGTGTAAACCTGGCGATTCACAGACCTGTACCCCTGGGGGAAAAAATATATGTTTATAAAAAAAACAAAAAAAAAACAACAAAAAAAAAAACAACTAAATATACTCTTAGTATTTTATGCAGCAATCACATCCTTGGTACTTACCCAAATGAGTTGAAAATTTGTATCCCTACAAAAACCTGCACTTGGATATTTACAGTAGCTTTATTCATAACTGAGTATACTTAGAAGCAACAGAGATGAACTTCACTAGGGAATGGACAAACTGCAGTGCATTCATACAATGAATATTCTAGTTATCACAGAAAATGGAATCATAAAGTATCTGTCCTTTTTTAAATGGCTTATTTTACTTAGCATAATGTCTTCAAGGTTCATTTATGTTGTAGTGTGTGCCAATTTTTTTCTCTTTTTAAACCCTTTTGGGGATGCCTGGGTGGCTCAGTTGGTTAATCAGCTGCCTTCGCCTTAGGTCATGATCCCAGCGTCCTGGGATCGAGTCCCACATCGGGCTCCTTGCTCTGCAGGGAGCCTGCTTCTCCCTCTGCCTCTGCCTGCCATTCTGTCTGCCTGTGCTCGCTCTCTCTCTCTCTTTCATAAATAAATAAAATCTTAAAAAAAAATAAAAAAAATAAACCCTTGTGTATTGTTGGTAAGAATGTCAACTGATACAGCCACTATAGAAAACAGTATGGAGGTTCTTCAAAAAAATTAAAAAAAGAACTACCATGACATCCAGCAATGCCACTTCTGGTTATTTATTCAAATAAATTAAAACACTAATTTGAAAAAATACATGCACCCCCATGTTTATTACAGCATTATTTATAATAGCCAAAATTTGGAAAGAACCTGAATGTATACCAATTGATGAATAACTAAAATTTGATATATTTTATATATATTCTATATATATTTACTTTATATGTAGTATTCAGTCATAAAAACATATTAAATCTTGGCATTTATGGTGAAGCAGTGAACCTTGAGAGCATTATGCTATGTGAAATAAGTCAGGAAAAAATAAATACCATATGATTTCACTTATATATGGAATTTAAAAAAACAACAACAAACACTACAATAAAAAGTGAGCTCATGGAAATAGAGAACAGACTCATGGTTACCTGAGACAGAGGATGGGGGTGAATAAAATGGGTGAAAGGAGTAAAAAGTTACAAATTTCCAGTTACAAAATAAATAAGTCATGGTGATGTAATGTGTAGCATGGTGATTGCAGTTAATAATACTGTATTGTAGGGCAAGGGGGTGGCTCAGTTGGTTAAGTGACTGCTTTCAGCTCAGGTCATGATCCCAGAGTCCCAGGATCAAGTCCTGCATCAGACTCCCAGTTCCATGGAGAGTCTGCTTCTCCTGCTGACCTTCTCACCTCTCATGCTTTCTCTCATTCTCTCTCTCTCTTTCTCTCTCTCAAATAAATAAATAAAATCTTAAAAAAAAATACTGTATTGTATATCTAAAAGTAGCTGGGAGAGTGGATCCAGAAAACTGTTATCACAAGAAAAACAATTTATAACTATTTAAGGTGATGGATGTTAACTAGACACTGTGATGATCATTTTGTAATATATATACAATATCTTTATATTGTATATCTGAAACTAATATAATATTTTGTCAATCATACCTCAATAAAATATATTATTTTTCCTTTATCAGGCTTAATAATTTCCATTTTATGTATATGCCATATTTTTTTTTATTCATTTGTCTGTCAATGGACCTTTGAGTCTCTTGCACCTTTTGATTATTGTGAATAATGCAGTTACGAACATGGTTGTACAACCAAAATATTTGAGTCCAAGCTTTCAATTCTCGAGGTATATATACAGAAGTGGAATTTCTTTTTTTTTTTTTTTTAAGATTTTATTTATTTATTTGACAGAGATCACAAGTAGGCAGAGAGGCAGACAGAGAGAGAGAGGGGGAAGCAGGCTCCCTGCTGAGCAGAGAGCCCGACGCAGGGCCCTATCCCAGGACCCTATCCCAGGACCCTGAGAGCATGACCTGAGCCAAAGGCAGAGGCTTTAACCCACTGAGCCACCCAAGCACCCTAGAAGTGGAATTTCTTGATCCTAATGGCAATTCTATTTTCATTTTTTCTTAATAACCTCAAGTCTGTTTTCTATGGCAGCTACACCATTTTATGTTCCCATAACAGTGCATAAGTTTGGCAATTTCTCCATATCCTTATCAATGTGTTTTTTTGTTTTGTTTTGTTTTGTTTTGTTTTGACTGTTTGTTTGTTTACTTTTGGCTAAATGATCTTTGCCAAGATCACCACATATACTCCATGGGAGAAAGAAGAGTCTCTTCAACAAATGGTGCTTGAACAACTGGATTTCCACATGGAGAGAAATGAAGTTAATGCTTACCTCACACCATATACAAATATTAACTAAAAATAGATTAACAATCTAAATATAAGAGATAAAATCATAAAGTTCCTGGAAGAAAACATAAGGATAAATATTTACGATTTTGGTATTGGTAATGGCTTCTTAGATATGACACTGAAAACATGAGCAATAACAGAAAAAAGTAATAGATATATTGGACTTCATCCAACTTTAAATCTTGTATGCATTAAAAGAGATCAAAACAGTTAAAAGACTCCATGGAATGAGAGAAAATATTTGCAAATTATGTATGTCCTAAAGACTTAATATCTATTATATAGAAAGAAACTCCTTCAATTAATTCCATTATAATGCATGCAATCTATTTAAAAGTGGGCATAGGGCTTGTATAGACATTTCGCCAAGGAAGAGGTACACATATTGGCAAATAAACATGTGATAAGATGTTCAGCATTAGCCATTAGGGAACTTCAAATGACAACCACAATGAGCTATCCATGTACATCTGTCAAAGTGGTGGCAGTGAAAAGTAGGGACAAGAAAACAATACTATATGATGAGAAATCAATCTCTCACACACTTTGGGGGAATGTGAAATGGTGCAGCCACATTGGAAAACAAATGAGAGGTCTCTTAACAACAAACCAAAACAATCTTCCAAGACAAACAGACATGCAGCTAACATATGACCCAGTGTTATAGTCCTGGGGCTTTCATCCCCGATAAGTGGATTTATCTTCCCTCAAAAACCTGTACACAAATGTTTCTAGCTTTATTTGTAATGCCCAACAACTGGAAAAATCCAATCACCCTTTAATGATTGGACAGTTAAGTGTACTGTGGTATATCCATGCCATGGAATACTACTCAGAGGTAAGAAGGAATGGGTTACTGATACAAGCAGCAACTTGGGTGCATTTCCAGAGAATTATGCTGAGTAAGAAAAAGCCAATCCAAAAGATTGCATGCTGTATGAGTTTATCTCTGTAACATTCTTTCAATATCAAAATTGTAGAAGTGGAGAACAGATTAGCAGTCATCAAAGCTTATAGGAGTAGTAAATGTAAAAGGGAAATGACCATAGCTTTAAAAGGGTAACATGAGGAATCTTCCTCCTGACGAACCATTCAGGGTGGTAATTGTATCTGTTATCAACATCCTGGTTATGACATTGTGCTATAGTTTTGATGTTACTATTGGGAAAATCTGGTAAGGATGTACAGGATCTCTCTGTCTTACAACTGTGTAGACCTGTAGCTACCTTAAAAAATTAATCAGAAGTCAGAGAGTAGCATATCTATGAATGCTTGATAATAAAAGACAGGTCATAAAGATAAATAAATGTGTGGAAAGAGAAATGTGTGAAAATGAGGACCTCAGAAATGTAGAAATTATAATAAATGGAGTGATGGAGAACATTAATTCCATCTGACTTTATGGGTCATTATGTTTCAGATGTTTATTTGGTAGGCAACTTATAAACTTAGTAACTAAGTTATAGAATATGGTATGTTTTACATAGATTGTGGATTTCTATCACTGAAAGGTAAATATAATCTATTTATCATTTATTATAAATATTAATAAATGACATTTTCTCCCGATATAATTGCTTTTTATTGTACCGTGAACTTTATTTTTTAAATTATTCTTTCACTCTTTCCAGTAAACTTATCAAATTTGTTTTATTCCTTTGTTTTTTCTCTTTTCCTGTGGTTTTGGAAATCTTTCTGGTATTTGCATTATTTGTATACTTTTCCTTAAAGTATAACATGTACCCACAGAAAGTTTAGAGTTAAAATCATCTCCTTATCAACAACAGAGAAAATATATAGTATTTTATTTGTGCATGGTATCCTCAAAATTCAATTCCACCTGCTTTAAAATCCAACCTTAGTCATTATTTTTGTTTTTCAGTAGAGACCTAATTAGTTTTCCACTTATGTCTACCTATTTGCTCACAATTACATCTTGTTTGCCTTTATCTTTGTTTTAATATCCCTTTTCCCTGAACTTATTTCTGTGAGGATCTGTGAACTGTAAACTCCCTTTGACTGAAAATCTTGAATTCATCATTCTGGAATGACAGTTTGCTGTACAGGGAATTCTAGATTGACAGTTATTTTCCAACAGCACAGTGAGAATTATATTATTCCATTCTTCGGTTTTGTTTTGTTTTTTTAAAGCTCTTATCCCAACAAGTAATATTGTATTATTTCACTAAGAACCTCTGAGTATGGCTTTAATTTTATTACTTGGCATACTTATACAATCCAAGGCTTCATATAGTTCATTGAATCTTAAGAATTCTCAACCATTGTCTTTTACATTGCATGCTTTCCTTCTCTTCATTTTTTCAATTTACTTCTTGATCTCTTCTGGGTATTTGATGGATCCTAGTATTTTATTATCCTGGTATCCTTTCTGGCCATTTATTTATTTATTATTTTCATCTCCATCTCTCAGTAGTCCATTTCAAAGACTTTTCTCATATTGATCAGTTGAGTCTACTGTGAAACTGATTAAGTTTTTAATGGAAATGATTACATTTTCTTTTCTTAGCAGTTCCAGTTAACACATGTTAAAAGATTCTCTATTTTATTTTTATAGTATATTTTTTCTTTTTTTTCTTTTTGCTATTGATCTGCATTCCTACTTTTGACCCTTAATTATTTCAAAAATATTTATAGTGTCTTTTATTTTTTTAAGATTTTATTTATTTATTTATTTATTTATTTATTTATTTATTTAAGAAAGAGAGAAAATGTGTGAGCTTGGGAGGGGAGTTGTGAGAGGGAGAAGCAGACTCCCCGCTGAGCAGGGAGCCTGATGAGGGACTCTGATCCCAGGACTCCAGGATCATGACCTGAGCCTAAGGCTTAAGCAGCTGAGTCATCCAGGACCCCCACAGTGTCTTTTTAATTGCCTTATTCTCTCAGATTTTGGGACTGTTAATCTTTCTGACTCTTTTGTTTGCCCCCCCCCAACCTGTGTGGTTTGCAGGTTTTCTTTGCTGACCCAATAAACTTGAGGATTACTTTTTCTGAAATATAACTTCCTTCTGGGTTTATATAGGTGTCTTTAGGAAGCTAAGTGCAGTGCTCACAGACCAGTTTTGTTTTAATTCTTAGTTTGGAGATTCATATTCCATACATGGCATGTAAATTCTGCCTCTTTATTCACAGGTGCCTAGATTTGTGTCTCCCTATCCCATAAGAGGTGTTAATTTTTACTTGGCACTTCCTCAGTTCTGTGGATGATGTGTTTTATTCCCTCTTTCAGTAAAAGGCAGCTATTCCAGAGTTTCTTTTATTTAGGGTCCCTGGTCCCAAAGGTTTTTTTTAATACAGGCTGTGTGTCTTGCCCAAAAGTGATACTACAACTCCGTCCCCTGACACATCTGCACTGAATCTCATTCTGGGTATTATGCCTAATCAGCATAGTATACTGGAAACCAGAGTCACCTCAAAACATCAGGACTGCACTCAAAGCCTGGTTAGCCTTGGCTCTCATCCAAGGTTATTAGTTATTAAAATGTGAGAGACTTCTGAATAATATGTTCTTACCTGTCAGTGATGCCTTTTGCCTCATCATTAACACAAACATTACAGGGATTAAGCCATGACAAAATATTTAATGGCAATTTTTGCCTGAAGGACACTGCTTTATGCCTAGGTATCTAGGAAATTCACGTTTTCAACTTAGCATTTAAAAATTACATGCACCCAGGATTCCAACAACAGACTTTATCTCATTTCCATGCAATTTTATTGTTGTTGTTCTGTTTGCATGTTCATCCTAAGCACAGTTGGGACTCACCTGCAGTTGTGTGTTTTTTTAATTTAATTTTATTTATTATTATATAATTATTATATTATATATTTATATATTTATATATTATATATTTATATATTATATTATATATATGATTATATATTATTACATAATATATAATTTTATTTTATTTTCATTTTTTAAAGATTTTATTTATTTGATAGAGAGAGAGATCACAAGAAGGTAGAGAGGCAGGCAGAGAGAGAAGTGGAATCAGGCCACCACTGAGCAGAGATCCTGATGCGGGGCTCAATCCCCAGACCCTGAGATCATGACCAGAGCCGAAGGCAGAGGCCTAACCTACTGAGCCACCCAGGTGCCCCAGTTGTGTGTTTTTTAAAAGTGAAAATAAACTAGTCAATTTTGGGATCCACTTGTTCCTCCCATGTTTTCAAAGTGATATAGTCCTTTATAATTTGGAGATAAATAGAATAATGTTAACATTAAGGTCACGGCATCAAACTTTTGAGGTTTATTTCAATAACTCTGGAATAGGTAATTATGTATGCAGGTAATTGTGCAGATTATATTAGGTAAGGGATTGGTTCTCTTTAGTATGTAAATTAAGATCATTATAAATACATGCTGTAACAAAAATTACAATATGATAATTAGCTGGCAATCATCAATAGTCATAGCTAGTGTGAAAAATTGAACTATTTTATAGCGGCACTAGATTAGGAGGATATTTCCTCATCTTTCATTGGATAAAAAGGAAGTAACCGCATTACAGTTTTGATAAATAACATTAATCTGAATGGAACATTTCCCTCTAAACCTGCAAGTGATTTTAAAATGCTTTGTGCTCAATTCTTAAAAAGAGATTTGGACTTTAAAATCTCCTTCTGGTCCTTGTTGTGATGAGCATTGGATGTTGTATGTAAGCAATGAATCATCAAATTCTACTCCAGAAACCAATATTGCACTGTAAGATTAACCAACAAAATTTAAATAAAAACAAAACAGTGGAAAAAACGGAAAAAAAAAAACCAAAAAAGAAAACAACAAAAAAGAAAATCTATGACATGTGAAGAGACTACATCCAGAGAAGACACAAGGTCCTTCAAATCTCACACTAACCAGCAAGACAGGTGGGGTGGATGGAGAAGTCACAGCACAAGGGGTTGCAAAAGGACTGTCTAGGCAGGGTTATACTTTCAATAGTGTCATTGGAGTAAGAACCAACACCCAAGAGGTAAATCATTTTGTGTAATAAATCAGATTTCCAGATAATAGGTAAGACTTACAAGATCAGAAGTAGAAGAGAAACTTCAAACTCAAGGTACTGGTGTTTTTAGCATTTGAGTTTACTTCTGTTTCAGAGGTCCGCTGAACTCACAGAGAATGGTAATAAGACAAAATTTAATAGTGAGGTAAAATGGTATTGTGAGTCCTTTAATCCTTCCAACAACTCCACCAGGTCTATACCATCACTTCTTTATATGCAGAACAGCAGAGGCTTACAGTTTAAACAGCTCAAGATCGCAAAGTGAAAAGTCAACACAAATCTATCACAACACTTCTAGAACACTGTTCAATTTTCTGTCTTGGTTTAAGGACACTAACCTGGTAGGAGATGGTTTTTTCTGAGGCGGGTTTTTTTGTTTTTCCTGTTTTCTTTTTCCTTCCTTTGTTTGTTTTTTAAGTAGGGGTAACATAGGGATTAGAAAATCCATTATAAAGAAGCATGGGAATATTTCACATACCATGATAGAAATAAAACTTGCAGAAGCAGAAGTGAATAATTGAAACTGATTACTTGTTTCACTACCTCTGAGGAGTAGAACATTTACTCTTGTAATCAGAGGTGACCTACTAAGTGCAAGCACTCATCTCTAACAATGCTAGAAAACTCAATACATTAAAAAGATAGATTTTATTGGCAGTCTGTGAATTCACATTTTAAAATAAATTATGCACAGATGTCAGCAACATACATAGTTTATTATTAAATATCAATAAACATGGGAACATCAATAATAGTTTATTACTAAACATCAATAAACATAGAGACATAGTTCTGATACAAACTTTCAGAAAAAGAAACAGATAACAGGAAATAATCCCATTTAAGTGTTCTGTGTCATGGTCTTTTTTAAGCCTCTTTTCTAATTTCTTTTTTTTTTTTTTCATACTTACCTGGTTTCACTGTAGGTTCAGAACGGATGGTGACAAATGTCTTCACTCTTGTATTAAGCTTCTTGTGATTGCTTGATCAATCATTCTTGGTTTTTGTAGTAACTTCTATGGAAAGTCGTTTCTACCAATAAGACTTGATGTAATTTTGGTTTAGCCCGACGTGAGCATCCCTTTTGTGCAATGATGTCTTTTCTGGGTTGTTGTAGCAAAAAAGGGGGGGATTTGTATACTCTTCATCCTCAAGCATTTTCTACTCTGGTCAATTCTGAAAACAAATCCCCATGTATGTGGAAACCACACCAATTCCATGATTCCTGGATGTTATCATCACACATCCCTATAGCCTCATGTTTTTGACAGCAACGCTGTGAGCAACAGTCCCACTTCAAGAATCAGTTGCAGTTAAATGATGATTCCAAGTAAAGATCATCAGCTACCGTAGTTTCATTATGCCTCGAAATCAAATACATTAAATGATTAAGGGGACCTCAACAAATGTTCAGAAACAGCATATAAAGGTCTTAACCTAAGTTCTGGAATGAAAGGAGGAAAGAGCCAGATAATAGGTAAGACTTACAAGATCAGAAGATGTCCATAAGGTTGACTTATGGTCTGAAACAGGGTAGACTCTTGGCTTCATATACCTAGGGGTTGTAATCACCCTGAATACATGTGCGTGTGTACGTGTATGACTGACAGCCACTCTATAGCAAGGGTTTGATAATGACTCTCAATCAGTGAGTAGAGGTTTGTTGGGTGGCACGCTTGTACTCACTCCATCATGATGCCAAGCTTTTTATGGAATGTAGTGTTGAAGACTCTATATTTCCACTTTGCCTCTCTTTGTTGTAATGTCACTGAATCAGACATATAATTGTTCTGGAATTAGGGAGAAATAGGCCTTTAAAAACTAGAAATTTATCCCCCACCCATGGAGTAATCTAAGATGGCTTTTTTGTGTCATCCTAAGTATAAAATATTGCAGTTTACATTTTATTTATGGAAATATAAGTGTGCTGGAAATTTTCTTTGCATAAAACAGATGTGTTTTGAAGAAAATATATATTTCCCATGTACCCATTTATAGATATATGGTTTCTCTTGGGAGCTGAAAATATTTCCATTTTTTTCCTCTCAAATCCCCTTAGTGTTAATTATCTGCTTACAGTTCTTATTTTCTTTTTTAACAAAAGTGATATAGACCACTAAATCAATTAAAGCACTTGGCTTCCCAACTTGTATCTCTTGTTACTAATAATTAAGGTTTTCAGATTTAACTTTTTATCTTGTAATGAACCAGTGTCTCAGAATAAAATTTCAGCTTTTTTCATATTTTAGGATTGAAGCTCTATGTGTCTATTTTAATCCCATATACATGCAATCATTTATACATTTGCAATAAGATGAACTATATGCATGTATAAAAATAGATGGAAATGACTTCCTTTCTCCTAACAGTGTTATATCCAAGGTCTTGTTTTCAAATATGTGGACCTTATATGGACCTCTGTAAGCAATATTAAATTCCTCAAATTCTTTGAGGACATGATGAGTGATGAGTGTATAAATCATACATGATACTCCATTTTGGCTTGGGTTTTCATGTTGAAAAACCTGAAGAGGTTTGGTTTTCAATCCAGTCAGAAATGATTATGGCATGAAATGCAGAGGGAGAGTGTGTCAACTCAGTGCACTGATTTTCCCTCGATTCGGAATTTTATGCTCTCTTTTATCAGATAGAGTGTCATGGGCTTTCTGTTAGGAGATGCACCAAGTAGCTTCCCACTTCACTCAGCACACAACACAGGGGACCCTTCTGGCAATTTTTGGAGAAAAATCATGCTTGAAATAGGTGTCTACCTGAAGATGAAGTACCTGGGTGCCTCTGGGGTGGGACAGAGAGCTATCCTTTAGTTACTCAAACCCAGAGCTAATTGTCTTAACTTTTGGCTGGGTTTGAACTCAGATTTCTCTATATATTGTTAGGTTGCTCAAGTTCTTTGCTTTCTTTCCTTACCCCTCACTTTCCTTCACTTTCTCTATTCCTTCCCTTCTTCCTTTCCTCTCTCTTCCTTCCCAAAATGTGTGTATTGAGTGTTTCATGAATAACAAATGAGACATGTTACCCACTCCTAGACTCTTTCTCTCCCCACTCCAAGCACCCACAATAAATGTGTTCAGCCACTGACTTCATATATGCAAAGATATGGAATAAAGTTTAATTGTATGAAACCAACATATTGTCTTTCATGATTTTAGAATGCAGTATCTGTTAACCTTTCTGAGAGAGATGAACTGCTACTCTTCTCAGGATCCTTGTGGAAAGAAAAGTTAGATCATGTAAAAGCAAAAGAGAATACTTAGGGAAAGTGGGATTGCAGTGATTTTGTTATTCTGTCCTTTATCTCAAGAAATCTTCATTTTATTATACAGAAATCTTTAGAAACCTCAGTTCTCCCCAGATTTGAATTACCAAAAAACTGGTATTCTGTGGACACAAATCCTAAATAATGTGCTTCAGGAAATCACTCCCCAACCTTAACTTCCCTACAGAACCCTCTGCCCTCCTATCTATGCTCCTCCTAGGAAGAAGATAAAAAGCTTCATTTCTTTTTAGTGGTTAGTCTGTGGCAAATTGTATCTTATTGTTTTAAGGGGTGATCCACAGGCAATGAATGTGGCATTTAAGTCAGTCCTGGGGAGCTGGATGAGTCTTGCTCTCTGTGCACTACATAAGGTAAGCTACACAAGGTCTGCAGAATTTGAGAGACCCAGAGGGGGATTATGAATGTTGCCATTACCCTCTGATTCCAGCAGTATGAGACTGTCTCTATTAAACGAGATTGGACATGAATAAAGCCAGTCTATTCTCAGTTTGCCAGCTGCAACTCAGCTTAGCCTGTGGGCGAAATGAGGTGCTTATCTGTTCTCTTCTCTCCCTCCAGAAACTCCTTTCATATGAATTCATGTGAATACATTGTACCATTTTAAATTCTTTCTCTCAGCTCCGCTATACATCCAAGGAATCTTCACATACTGAAGGATCTAGAATTGGATGGGAAGGGGAGAGTTCTAGAATTATACATGGACTCAGTACTGGATTTGGGGACAAGCTATCTCCACTGATAAAAAACAAACAAACAAACAAACAAACAAAAAAACTTCTTGACTGAAAGGTAATCCCTGTCTCATTCTGTCATTCATCTATGCAAGAACCCAACCCCACTGAGCGGGCCGGTGAAGGGCCTACTTCTGGTAAAATTCCACAGTCACAACAGTTTTTCTACTTTCCTTTTCTTCTGCAAGCCCCTCACATTGGAGCTTTTGAAAACCCCAGTGCCCAGCAATTATATCAAAGTCCCTAAGGACAAAATCTAGGCATAAATATTTTTAAAGCTCCCTTAGTGAGTCTTCTGAGCAAACAAATTTGAGAAATATTGTGTTGAGGATTCTCAGGCATTTGTGATTACATGTGGATATATTGTGAGGAACCAGAGAAATTTACTGAAGGGGTTGAACTCAATATTTCAACAAGTTTTTAATTCATTTAGAATAAAACCTGAATCCCTGCCTTGACAAGAGCTATCACCTGTTAAATTCTTTGCAATTTAGAATCTTGCCCTTGTTCTTGTTTATTGGAAACTAGCTTTCTGGTGTGTCTACAGAAAATAGGATAAGGTGTCAAATTATTAAAATATCATCTGTGTGTCAATGTCTCTTTATTGACGAGGGTATATGTGGCTCCTAGCAGGGCTTGGTGAATATGAAATTATACTGTAGAGATGGGGAGAGTTTTCTAAGAACTTTCTTTCAAGAGATGGTGGGGCTCAATAATCCAGTGCTATCAGCTCTAAAAAAAACGTCCCTTACCAGGTCTAAGTTGTTTATGGTCGCTGGTTTATCTCTTATTCTTGAGATGTCAGAAATAATATTGCTAGTTTTACCTGTAGTAGGCATATCAATTATTGCCTCCTTGCTCCCATAACTGCTCAGGGACTTTTCCTCACAGTCTTCCTAAAGGCATGCCTATGATCCATCATCATCGCTTAATGGGTTTAGACAGTGAGTTGACTGGAGAGGAACTAATCAGACCACAATTTAGGAAACTGGAACTGGTACAATGACTTATATATAACTGGTAAGATCATGATGATCAAACAGTGTGTGTGTGTGTGTGTGTGTGTGTGTGTGTGTGTGTTTTGCAAAAGTCAGTGGCCATGGAAGGCACACCCCATTGAATTCACTGGAAGCAGGTACATATGTAAGCAGAGAAAGCTTGTCTTCAGAGAAAAGTGATAGAATAAAGTCACTGTGCAGAGAGAAGCAGTGCACAATGCAATACACTCTCATGAATAATGAGGGATGTATATCTAGGTCCTTTAGTTTCCATTATATAATATTTAATTTACATTGTTGGTGTTCATGATTGTGTACTGCTACTTTTCAGCCATCTTTTATGTTTCAATGGCATTCTGTCTTCTGCAATTAAAAGTATTAACAAAAATGGGGCATCTGGGTGGCTTTGTTGGTTAAGCATCCAACTCCTGATTTCAGCTTAGGTCATGATCTCAGGGTTATGAGACTGAGTCCTGTGTCAAGCTCCACGCTCAGTGGGGTGTCTGCTTGAGAGTCTCTCTCTCTCCTCCTATGCCTGACCCTCCCCCTACTTGTGCATGTTCTCTCTCTCAAAATAAATACAATATTTAAAAAATATATTAACAAAACATCATCCCTCAATGCCTAATTTTCTATATATTACTCCTGTCATCCTGTAGATGAATGTTAGTTTTCTGTGGCTACTCTAACAAAGTACCATACATGTTGTGGCTTACAAGCACAGTAATTGATTCTTTCACAATCCTGGAGCCTGAAAGTCCAAAATCATAATGTTCAGAGAGCTCTTGGAAAAGAATCCTTCATTGCCTCTTCTAGCTGCTCTAGCCATTGCTGCAATCTTTGCTTTTACTTAACTTGTAAACACATTAACCCAATCTCTGTCTCCATCTCCACATGGTATACTCCTCTAAGTTTTGTATGCCTCTGCTTTACTTCTTGGAAGTCATTGTATCAGGGTCCCTCTAATGCAGTATGACTTCATAATGGATTCAAAGACTCCAAATAAGGTTACATTCTGAGGTTCACAGTAGAAGTGAATTTTGGAGAGTACACTATCCAATCCAGTATATAGTCTATGAAATTTCTCCTCCTTGAATCTGGGCAGTATTTACTTTTGAAGGACCTTCACATTGGGTTCCCACTTTGAAGAACCAAGTAACTCCAAGACATGTTCATTCACATCACTATACTAAGATAGAGAGAAATGTTTGGGGGAATGAAAAAAAATAGTTGTTTCTCCTTGAGGCAAAAAATACAAAATAGTAACACTAGATCCTGGATATTAAAGACCATAAAAATGAGATAAGATTGGGAAGATCTTCTCAGATGTTATGAAGTAGTATATGTATAGTCTTAGAACATCTAGGAAACTGCAATAAATTTTCTCTGGCAGAATATAAAATTTAATCAGATGATGGTGTACTGAACAGGAATACCCTCTACCTCACTGATTTTTTTTCCCCCCAGTATCTAACACTCTTCACTTGGAGGTGCCACTGTTTTTGGACTGTCCTGGCTATGGAGAGCAAGAAATAAACTTTTACCCCAAAAACTTAACAAGGTATTCTTTCTGTCATAATCTTCATTGCATATCCAATCCTAGGTTGTCTCCAATCATTTTGGTGTGAATTTTCTTCTATTCCTTCTCTACCTACATTTGAAGAATCAGACAGACAAGTTATATGAAAATATAAACAGAGCCAACTTCATTTCTGCAGCCCATTCCTCTGTCTGACACCTATGCCCTTAACCTAGATTGGTATTTGGATCACAATTTGATGATGATTTGTTCTTTTGCAATAATGAACTTTATATGGATAGATAGATAGATTCCCAACTAGACTATTTATCTTTTCATTGTCTTTCAGTGTCTTGTCAAGCTCCAAGAATTTATTAAATTTTCATTGACTTTCTAACTGACAAGGGAAGAAAGGTCCTATAAGTCCATGAAGAACTTGATCACACCATCGAATATTCCCAAATTCTTGCTCTGAGGAATGTCAAAGTAAACAGTGAATTAATAGAAATAGCACAAAAGTGGTTCCAGGTCCTTTTCAACTGGACTGTGTCACCTAGAGCAAAACAATTAACAACTTGACTTCTGCTGCTTTTTGAAAACATTCCAAAATTGGATACAATGGAACATGATAAAATATAGTAACTTATCGACTAAAGAATGGTGATAGCTACCTAAATCAAGGTTTATTTACTATAGGAGGACCTTGTGTGATGCATATATACCCAAAATATATCATTTAATCTTGAAATTAATCCTTAGGGTAGGGCTTATTATCAATAATTTGAAGATGATAAAACAGATTCATATAATTTGAATAGTTTGTCCAAAGTAATCAAAGTAGTAAATAGCACATCAAGGTTTTAGATGTAGTTTGTTGACTCTATTAACATTCAGTGCTGTCTTTAGAGCTTGGGTTATATGATCTCATGAAGTTCTTTCTAGTCATAACAAATATAATATTCTGGTGTGATACTGGTACAGTAAAGAGGGTTGATTTTTGACACGTGCTGGGTGACGGATTGCAATGAACACAACTTTTTTTTTTTTTTTTTAGTTACCATTGTTTTCTTCAAGAAATCTTACTGCACAGATACAGCATGCCCAGGTTCTCTCCCTTGTCCATTGTCCTCCTGCTGCTCCCTATAATATTAATTTATTCTATTTTTCACCAAAATTCCCTTTACCCTTTATCTTGTTCCCACAAGTACAAAAACAGCAGTTCTCATTTAGCTATTCGTTGTGTGTGTGTGTAGTCTAGAAGAAGTCAGGGAAATAATGAGTATTATTTTCTTCACTACATAAAATGCATTAAGTACCAGCTCACCAGGTATTCTCTCAGAATGATTTCGTATATAATGTTACCTAATTTACAACACCAAAGGCACCAGATGATTTTGTGATAATGCATCATCTGAATTCAGGAGCAATCTATAAACCTGTAGATACATAGAAACCAGAAAAGAAGAGCAGTCACAAACATTACTCTGGTGACTCTGTTCCCATCCACAGGGAGATCCAGCCCCCCAAGGCAAGTGCTCTTTTAGCAGATGGAAGCACTGAGGTCCAGAGAATTTAAATATTCTACTCAAGATCAAACAGCTGTTCTGCAAGTCTGGATTCACACTGAGGTTTTCTTGGCCCCCAACTGAACACACTCTCTCTACTCTTCCCAACCACCTACTCTGGTTCACACTTACAAGGTATTTACTCAGCATCATCCCTGTCTTAGGTGCTAGAAATAGAGCTGAGAAGATGTCCCTGTCTCTACTCTCAGTAACCTGATATTTGATTGGAAAGTAAATGACAGTCAACAAGGAAACTAATACATAATGAAAGGTAACTTTAGGTAGTACTGTTATGAAGAGTATAACTTCAGGGTGTCTATTGGAGAGTCCTGGGTCTTGGAGCAAGCAATTTAAGTTAGATGGAATAGAAGGCACTTAACAAGGAGTCCCCTGTGCTAGAAAGCAGCAGACAGAGTATAGCCTGGAGGGCAGTACTCTGGGGAAAGGAAGAGCTGACACAAAGGCTCTGGGACACAGGAGGGAGCTGGCATGTTCAAGGCACACTCTCAGAGTGTGGCAAGCCTTCCTCTTTTGTCTAGTTGTCACTATGGGAGCTGCTGTGGCTTAGCCAAGAAGGAAGAAAGTACCTGGACTAGTAGAAGGACAGAATCCCACCTGGGAGCCATGGTGGTATTCAGCACTCCTGAGAGGAGGCTGTTTTCTCTTTTCTGGGCAAAGGGCAGTTCTGCATGCCAGACCAGTGCAGGCTTTCT
Organism: Lontra canadensis; assembly: GCF_010015895.1. Taxonomy (NCBI): domain Eukaryota; kingdom Metazoa; phylum Chordata; class Mammalia; order Carnivora; family Mustelidae; genus Lontra; species Lontra canadensis. Next base: position 1,306,718 of record NW_022631139.1, read on the forward strand.
GTCCCAGAGGGATCTCTGTAACCCACAAAGCAATTTGGCTTTGTTTTTAAATTACAGACGTGAACTTTCATTGCACGGATTCTAAGCAAAAGTCATGAAACTGCACAAGGAATTGCCACAGCAACTTTCAGAAAGTTCCAAAGGGGAAAGAAAATAAACAAAAGGGCTGGAAGAAAAGAACAAGGCATTTCAGTTGATGTTAAGCTGACTTTTCTTCATTTCCCATAAGGTCACATTCAAAACTCTCTTTGCATTTGGATGGCTTATAGTGGTTGAGTGTTTATTATAGGAAAATGATCACCTTTTCTGCTACGCCTCCAGTCAAGTCCATGCAGTTGATGACAAGAAGGAAGACTAATGCAAAACCATCTGAGACCTTGCTCTCTGGTAAAGCACAGGGTCTGGTAAATCACATTAAACAGAAAACATAGGGGATGTTTTTAAATTCTGATAAAATGATCTGCTCTCTCCTTCTCCCCTAATCTCTACTATCCCTGCTTTTACAGGAAAGTGATGGCTAAAAAAAATATATATGATGATGATATTTAGGGGAACAGAATGCAGAGTTTTTCAGGTAATACTTACCCCTGGGGGAGTCATATTTTCCAGGTCTGAAAAAGATGATCAGATCCAGAGGGAGAGTTTATGGTGTTGCAGTTGACAGTGGTGTTTTGTTTTTGGTTCTATTTCAACACAATTTCCTATTCAGAAGGCCATGCGCACAATAACATTAGGAATGCCTCACCAGGAAAAGAAGAAGAAGGAGGAAGAAGAATAAAGAAGAGGAAGAGGAGGAGGAAGGAGAAGAAAGAAGAGGAAGAAGGAGGAGGAGGAGGAGAAGAAGAAGGGAGAAATGCCTCATCAGCCAGAACTCCAAGGGACTGGGTAGCTCAGTAACCACTAACAGTGACACACTTACTGAGCACTCAGTATGTAAAAAACAATATGCTTCTTGAAAGCACATTCACTCTTACTCTAATATTATGGACTGCTAGACTGTGGGGTAATATATATGTAAAGGAAAGTGAAGATAGTATCTCAATTCATTTGTGATGAGGAATGGCCTCTCCAAGGCAAAGTTAAATCCAGCCAAGATGGTGAGGAGTGGGGAAGGGAATCATAATGAACTATTCAGTGCACATGGCCATCATATTTGCTATGAAAAATTCCATTGTTTTGGCATTTTGAGTGTACTCAATCAATAAAATATTTTCCAGTTTCACCTCCTAAACCATCTTCTGTCCCCACATGCCTTCAAATGGCTTATACTGCCTTACTTCAGGGCTTGGACTGCAAAGGTAACCAAGACCTCATTTCTGACTTTAAGGGTCATTAATGAATAAAATGTGTCTGCATGGGGTAGAGGGCATGTGGTTTGCTCCTGCTTCATGATTCCCGAGCTGCCCAGAGCAGATAAGAGACCAGGAGTCAAAGCAAATGTGACCTGCTCAAGTATCTAAGCTGAACAGTCACCTTCTGTTATATACTAGAAAGGATGATAAGAGGGAAAAGTTCTGGGTGAAAAGTTCTGATAGCATGGATAGCCTGGGGATATGAGTGGAAGTGGAACAATGGAAAAACAGGGGAAAAGTGAAATCACATTCTTTGTGATTTCAGAACCAACACAGGGGTAGCTGAGAAGGAAGAGGTAGACATGCTCATGGGATGCCTAAGCCAATGCTGCTGCACAGTTGAATCATCATCAGCAACTTAGTCACTCCTGAGGCTCAGGCTGCATGTGGACCAATTAAACCAGAATCTTGGGCCTGGTGCCCCGGTATGCTGGACATTCTCAGTGACTACAATGAACCTCCAAAGCTGACAGCCTGTGAAGTAAAAGGTTGGAGCTGTTGTATAAGCCCTACACAAGGTACTGTCTGGCATCCAGCCACCCTGTTTTTCTCTGTTATAGTCCCCACACCCATGAATTTGGACCACATTTCCTCTCTTTCAGAAAGTGCTTCTGCCCATTCTAATTTAGGAATTCCTAATCTCTTCCAAACCTGAATTCTTCTTTGGTTCTCCTAAATACAAGTCCATCAACTCTTCTTAATGATACAGACATAGATAACAAACAGTAAACTTCCAATGGCAAGTTAATAAGTGTGTGTATGCTACAAGCTTTAGGATGGGGAAACCTGGTTCCAGGTACTGTACAAATGTTTTCCATGGATGATTTCACTGGATCCTCACAACTATTACATAAAAAAGGAAACAGTTGGTTCCTTTTTACAGAGGGGAAAACAGATGCTTAGAAAAGTTAATAACTTGCCAAAGATCCTTTGGCATGTCTGTGATCAAGACTGGACATGATTCCAGGTCTGTGATTGAAGCCCCTGACCTTAACTACAGGATTCCATAGTTGTATTGCAATATCATAGAATATGATACTGGCCATTGCTGCTCATTATTCTTCTTTGGATGTTAAGATGCAAGCCCCAGATTACCATGAACTTCTGACACCAACTCTAGGAAGGCCCATGGACTTCTCTATCATGGCCACACATCCAACCTGGGTTTTGTCGCTGGGGCTGAGGCTTGAATCCAGACAATATGGGAATGGTATAAAACAGTGTAGGCTTGGGACTCAGAATCATCCAATTTAAAAGTTTGACCTTGTGAGTTCTTTATCTCTTTGAGATTTAATGCTCATCTGTAAAATGAAAATTTTTAAAGAAAAGCATTGATAATGAGGACCAAAGGAGAAAGCATGTAAAATGCCCATTAAAATGCAAATCTGTAACACATTCCTAATAAATGGTGATAGATGAGGAAGTGGATGGTTTGTATTTCTGAGATTCCATATACCCAAGACCCTTCAGACAAAAAACTGTGTTCTGCTTGCCTAATGCTTTGGGGTATTTCCTCCCATGGGGCTGCAATGGAAGCATGCGTTAAACCTCAATCTTAATCCAAGGATGGGACTAATCCCCACAGTCCTTGCTCTAATTAGTGAGGCCAGCCCAACCCTGTGTCATTCCCCACATTTGCCACTATGGCTGCTCTGGTCTGGCTTCTTCCTACTTCCTCTACTTGTGCCACATTCACCACTTCCTAACTCACTCTTAAAACTGGGTTGCTAGGTAAGTAGGAATTACTTTTGAAGAATAATCGATCCTGAGTAAACCCTCCAGATTCATACCCAGGGTCAAGAGCAGAGCTTCAATGCAGAATTGCTGTTGCTGTCATTTTGATATTTCAAAGTCTTATATGCTGTGGAAGGGTAGAAGAGACCACCATGCTTCATCAATCAAGGACAAGTTATCTTGGGACACCTAACTGTCCATGTGCCTTGAAAAGTATAAAGCAACAGCCAAACATGGCCTGCCTTCATATCCTTGCCTTTTAATAGAAAATTAATACTGTGATCCTTTTTTGTTTTTTTAATATGTCTATTATTAAGTTACTTAAACTTTTAAGATTTTACTTATCTATTTATTTCGGAGGGGCAGAGGGAGAGGGAGAGAAAGACTCTCAAGTAGACTTATGATGAGTGTGGAGCTCATTATGGGATGAGTGCAGGGCTCATGGGGCTCAATCTCATGACCCTGAGATCATGACCTGAACTAAAAGCACAAGTCGGCTACTTAACTGACTGAGCTACCCAAGTGCCCATGATTCTTATTTAAAATAAACTTATGCACACACCTATATCCCCCTACATATATATACACAAATGTACACACAGAATTTCATTAATATTTAAGATAAAATGAGACTTCAAATATATTTCCCATCTGGAGTGGGTTGTTCATAATTAAGAGCCCATGGTCAACTTCAGTGTATTTTCCATTGACTCAGACTTTCAGGGTGCTTACCTGGGAAAGTTTGAGAAGCTCTGGGAGAAGTATATAGAGGTGGAGGTCTGGGGGGCATAGAAAAAGAACATGTGTCACGTTAGTTCAAATTTCAGCTTTGCTACCAGAGAGCTACATGATTTGCACAAGTCACTTTGAACTTGGGCTTCCTACATGTGACAAGGACTGCTGTGTTGCTGGTTCTGTTTGTCCTGTCTCCCCACCCCCTACCAATGTTCACACATTCTCTGTTCTGCTTGGGGTTCTGGAAGGCTGACCCTGTGGATTGCCTGCTGGGGAGGCCATGGCAACGGCAGCTCAGAGGAGAAGAGGGACATTGTAGGATAGCACCCACTCCCTTTCCTTCCTGTGGAGTCTTAGCAGTGGCTGCATTTCTCTATAGTCTTAGCTCCTGCCTGAGAGTCCCCTTACCAGTTGTAAACCTTTGCTGGGTCACAGCAACACTCTTTCCTTTTTGCCCATTTATGCCAGGGATGAAGGCTTTTTCCCTACAATCAGTCCCAGAGCCTGCTTGTTTTACCCTCACTCATGGATTCCCTTAACCTTATCCACACTATCTGCACAATGCTGTTCACAAAGCTCTAGTAGGTTCCACAAGTCCTGAGCCATTACTTTCCTGTCCCACCCTGACTAATATGGTCTCAATACCTGAAAGTGCTGGATTGCTGAGCCTATGGGTACATATGCATTGTGTGCACCTGGTAAGCACTGAATAGGTGGGTGGCTATTGTTATACTTTTTTTTTTTTCCTTCTGGCTACGGGAAAGGCTACAAGCAGATCCCATGCTAGAAGTCATGGATGTTAGAATGCCCACATTGTTCCTAGAGGTTTGGTGCCCCAGGTCGCTACCTCTGCCCTCAGCCCTGCACAGCACAACCACATGTGTGACACCATGCATGTTCTTTTTGGATTTCCCTTACTTGAACTTTTTCACCTCAGGATTTGTGGGTCAAAATACCAGACATATTTCCTTCTTGAGCCCTACACCCCTAAGCCCCAGTTATTGAGTTAGTGGCTGGCAGGCACCATACGGGGTCATGAACAAATGTCAGAAGAGGGAAAGCCATGTGACAGGGTTTCTGGGGACACAGAACAAAGAGCCAAAGGATCACATACCACAAAGGCATGTATAGAGAAAACTAACCAACCCAATGACCTGTGCCTCCCTGAAACTCTGTTAATAATGGATGCTAACTAGGCTTCCATGATCTTTTTTTCTTGCTAGTTAAAGATGTATATATTTCACAAATTTCATGTTTTAGTTAATGATTTTATGTTCTATATATTACCTTGGCTTATGAATTCAAATGGGCTCTTGGAGATTCTTCAAGAAGGAAATGTATTCCATAAATGTAATATTGTTATTAATCTTTATTATTAATATTTAATTTTAAAATGAATAATTAACCTCATTTTAATTCCACCTTTTTATGGTGTTCCTGGAACTCTTACTTTCCTTCACGTCTGGTCTAGAATACCTCACAATTCTGGGCCTTTCATTGGCTTTGAAATGTCAAGATCTGTGTGATCTTTGCCTTCAGGCTTTGTCTTAGTGAGGGCTCCTATTGGCAAGGCACACATTAGGACTGGAAGAGGAGGAAATAGAGGAAGTTAGTGAAGGGATGTCAGGCAGAATAGTGAAGGTGAAAAACCTGGCTCATAAATACGTGATAACCAAGATGGGCCACAGTTCAGACCACCACCCACATCCTAGAGCTGGGTGAGTGAGGGACACCACTACCACTGTCCTCATTGCTGATTTCAGGCCATCACCAAAGGCATGGCCTAGACTTTCGCACTGGACATGGGCCCAGGCCCCACTGATGACCTTGATACCATCCTCAGCCATCATACACACTCCTTTATGGTAGTTGCCCCTCTATGTCACTAGCTCCTGGTTGGATGTAATGGCACATACATCTGTCTAATTGAGCTTTGAACACTTACCTCCCTGTGCTCTGATGCAAGAAAGGCTAGGAAAAACTAAAACAAAAACTTCTGGAGCACTCACATCTCTAGCAGAACTACTTTCCAAATAGACACGAATTTTAGCTCCTTGGACTATAAAAAAGAAAAAAAAATGTGCAAGTGCTGTCTCCACCCTTGCTGTCTTCACCAACTGGTGAAATAGTGCAGCCCCACTGCCCACACTGCTGTGTCTTCAAATTAGCCCTTCTATTCCTTGTGAAGGGAAACTTCTTTTTCATGGTTAAGAGATTTTTCCCTGTTTTTCTTATTTGGCAACACAGGATATTTAGCTATTCCCCACACTTCTCTTACTTTGCATGTGGTTAACAATCTTAGCTTTAAGGCTAGACTGACTGGCATCCGATCTGCCTATCACCTCAACAACTGTTTATCTCAACCACCGTGTGCCTCACATTCTGCTTCTAAAAATGAAGACAATGATAGTTAACTATCTCATAGATCTTGGCGAGACTCCAATGTGTTAATAAAGTTCTATTCAGAGTGAGGTCTGTGGGCAGGAACAGCTACATAGATTACCGGGGTCCATGCAAATGAAAATGAGAGGCCCCTTGTTCAACAATTACTAAGAATTTCAAGATGGGAACAACAGAAAATTAAAGTAAGTTTGTGGCCCTCTGAAGCATGTGTCTTATGCAACTGTAGAAGTCATGCATCCATGAAGAGGTTTTGTCTGTGCAGTATTATGAAGTTACTGCTCTAGAAAAGGTGAAGAAATGAAGAGGAAGCATTTACAAATGTTTGTAGCAATTTGACATTATCATGACATCTCAGTATGTGATCAGACAAAATGTCTTATTGAATAGGGCAGATACTGGTTTGGATATTTTCACTTAAGTGCTGAGTGGCATGGACTTTGCATTAGTTACCCAATGTGGTTATTATCCAATTAAAGTTGATTAAAAATTAGAAAAATAAAAGGTTCTTTGTCTATAAGGTTATAGTAGTACTTGACACATACTCATATGTTCAGTAAATGTTCTCTGTTCTTATCTGTGACTATTTTTAACAGATACTTTTTGCTTATGGAGTTGTGAATGTGTATACATGTGTAGACATGAGATGTGCTTTTTCAGAATTTTTTGTTTCAACCTTTCTCTAACTACTCCTAATTCTTTTTTTTTTTTTGAAGATTTTATTTATTTATTTGAAACAGAGAGAGAAAGAGCGAGCACAAGTGGGGGAAGTAACATGCAGAGGGAGAGGGAGAAGCAGACTCCCTGTTGAGCAGAAAGTCTGACACTGGGCTTGATCCCAGCGCCCTGAGATCATCATGACCTGAGCTGAAGGCAGCCACTTTAACTGACTGAGCCACTCAGGAGCCCCAGTCTAATCCTCTATTTTTTTTAAAGATTTTATTTATTTATTTGACACACAGAGATCACAAGTAGGCAGAGAAGCAGGCGGCGGGAGGGGGAGACAGGCTCCCCACTGAGCATAGACCCTGATGCGGGGCTCAATCCCAGGACTCTAAGATCATGACCTGAGCTGAAGGCAGAGGCTTAACCCTCTGAGTCACCCAGGGACCCCTAATCCTAACTCTTTATGACTGTCCATCTCCTCCCCAAAGCCTCTGGTCCCCTTACCTAAGTAGGTTAGTCACCCCTCATCTGTGTCCTTCACTCCTCATGAGATTCTTTAGTGTTAATACCTCTTACTATATTTATTTCTTTTTCATGAGATGTTTTCCTTCTCAAGCACTTTCTTCTGTTCCTACGAGGTCCTTGAGGTTGAAGACAACATATTCTAATTATTTTGAACATATGTAAAGCAGCCTATTTGACTCTTCTGGTAATAGAATTAACATTGACTTATTCCTGTTGGTCAGAGTCACATACTTATCCCCGATTCTGCCCCATGTGGCTCTTTCTTTGGCTAATTTTGATCTGTATACTTTCACTGTACTAAACAGTAACTTTCAGGGTTATACCTTTCAGTAAGTTCTGTGGGATATATTTTTTTAACAAATTATCAAGGATGAGAGTTGTTCCAGTCTTCAGAGCTGCCAAATATCAAGCTTAAACTGTACAGAGTCCCCACCCACCAGAAGAAGTCTCACACTTCTGACAAAAATTGTTATTGTAGGCAACATGATGCTAAGCAGTTTTCTGAATATTACCCACCATGGGGGACTCATAATTTATCAGATTGTCCTCAAAGAGTCCTTTATATAAGAATATCCAATGTATTGAAGGGAAACCCATGAAAATCATTTATTTACTTTTAACAAAGAGGAATTTTTTTTCCATTTTCTTTTTGTTTTCCTTTTCTATTCCATGGATCTAAACATGCAATATGAAATAACAAATATGTATTTTAAAAATGGTTATAAAATTGTTTATAAGAGAGAGTATCTTGAGATAACTTAAATTCCCCAAAATAAAGGGACTATTAAATACGTTATGATATAAATTTCTAACAGAATAGTATGTAGCAATGGGGGAAGCAAGATGGCAAAGGAGTAGCAAACTGAAATATCATTAGGTCCCAGGAGTTGAGCTAGATACTTATCAAACCATTCCAAACACCTACAAACTCAACAGGAGATAGAGCAGAAGAGCAGCAATTCTAGGCCAGAAAATCGACCACCGCCTGGAAGGTAAGATGTGTGGAGAAGTGAATCCAAAGGGATAGGAAGATACACCATGGGGGGAGGGGCCAGGTCCCAGCAAGCAGTGGAGCAGCAGAGCACAAAATCAGAACTTTTAGAAGTCTGCTCCACTGAGGAGCATCACTTCAGAAGCTAAGCAGGTGTTGAGCCCTGTGGGGACAGTGTGGTCTCAGGAAGCCTCGGGGTCACAGAAAGACCTAGGGTGTCTGAGTGTGGCAAAGTTGCCAGGTATTGGAGTGGGGAAGCCTGCTACAAAGATGGAGCCAAGGAGTGAGCTCTTAGCTCAGGGTTACCTTAAACCACGATCCAAGGCACAATAGGGTCACTGCTCTTTGAGTAGGAACCCCCCAAGTGGCAGATCTGGAGAGCCCCCCTTCCTCCCTCCTCTGGAAGAAGTGGTGCAAAAGCACATGGCAGGAATCTATTGGGTTTGGCGTCTCCAAATGGGGCCATGCACCAGAAATAGAAACACTCAGTCACAGGCTGGGTGAGCTCAGAATGCAGCCGGAGATCAGGGAGATGGGAGGGACTGACTGCTTTTCTTTGAGGATGCACTAAGGTGTGGGGCCCTGAGCTCTTGGCTCCTACAGGACAGGAAATTGGGAGGTCATCATTTTCATTCCAGTCCTCCAAAGCTCTGCAGAAAGGGTTCAGGAAAAAAAAGCTACCAAGAGCGAATCCAAGCAGGTTACTTAGCCTAGCCCCAATTCCGTCTCTGGCAAAGACACTTGAGAATCACTGCAACAGTCCCCTCCCCCAGAAGGTTAATAAGAATATCCAGCCAAGACCAAGTTCACTGATCAATGAGAACAGTGGAACTCCAGAGTTAGGGAAAAGCAATGCATAGAATTCATGGCTTTTCCCCATGATCCTTCAGCCTTTCAGAGTTAAATTTCTTTTAATTTTATTTTTTTCTTATTCTGTTTTATTTAAACTTTTCCTCTTTTCTCTTTTGACTTTTTAAAAACTATTTTATCTTAACAGCACCTTTAAAAAATATTTTTAAATTTTCATTGTTATAGTCATATTTTATCCCTTCATTATATTTAACCTTATTTTTTTGTATACATATAGTTTTTTTGGCTTTAAAATTTTGGGATACAATTTCTTCTAATAGATCAAAATATACCCTAAATCTAGCACATAGCATTGTTCTAATCTCCAGCCTGATGATATTCTCTCCTCTTTCTCCAACCAACTTATCTTATCAATTCCTTCTTTAGAATCTTTTTAAAAATTTTCATCTTTACAGTCATATTCTGACCCTTCATCATGTTTACCCTTATTTTTGCATATATATAAGTCTTTCTTTCTTTAAAATTTTGGGAGGTAGTTTCTTCTAAGAGACCAGAATACACCCAAAATCAAGTGGGTGGCTCTGTTTTATTCTTGAATCATACACACACATATATAATATATACATATATATGTATGTTATATATATATATATATATATATATATATAATATATATAGTTTTATTTTTCTATTTTTCCCTCTTTCTTCTCTCCCTGGTTTTGGGTCTCTTCCAATTTTCTTAGTGTATATTTTTATGGGGGCTTTTGCCACCCTTTTAGTATATTATTCTCTCATTCATATATTCTTATCTGGATAAAAGGACAAGGCAGAAAAACTCACCACAAAAAAAAAAGAACAAGAGGCAATACCGATGGCTAGGGACCTAATCAATATGGACATTGGTAAGGTCAGAACTAGAGTACAGAATGATGATTATCATGGGGCTAGCTGGGCTTGAAAAAGGAATAGAAGATATTAGAGAATCCCTTTTTGGAGAAATAAAATCCCTTTCTGGAGAAATAAAAGAAATTAACCAAGTTGAAATAATAAACTCTTAGTGAGGTGCAATAAAAAATGGAAGCTTTTACTGCTAGGATAAAAGAGGCAGAAGAGAGAATTAGTGATATAGAAGACCAAATGACAGATAATAAAGATGCTGAGCAAAAGAGAGACAACTACTAGATCATGAGGAAAGAATTTGAAAGAAAAGTAATACCATAAGAAAAAATAATATTAGAATAATTGGAATCCCAAAAGAAGAAGAAATGGAGAGGGGGTAGAAAGTATATTGGAGCAAATTATAGTAGAGAATTTCCATAATATGCCAAAGGGAAAAAGCATCAAAATCCAGGAGGCACAGAGAACTCTCCTCAAAATCAATAAAAATAGGTCTACAACCCATCTTCTAGTAGTAAAACTTACAAGTCTTACTGACAAAGAGAAAATCCTGAAAGCAGCTCAGGACAAGAAGTCTGTAACATACAATGCTAGAAATATTAGATTAGCAGAAGCCTTATCCACAGAGAACTGCCAGGCCAGAAAGAACTCTCATGATATATTCAGAGCACTAAATGAGAAAAATATGCAGCCAAGAATACTATATCCAGCTAGGCTGTCATAGAAAATAGAAGGAGAGAGAGAGGAGTCAAGATGGCGAAGAAGTAGCAGTCTGAGATGACATCAGTTAGCAGGAGATCAGCTAGATAGCTTATCAAACCATTGTGGACACCTACACATCCAACATGAGATCAAAGAGAAGAAGAGCAACAATTCTAGAAACAGAAAATCGACCACTTTCTGAAAGGTAGGATGTGCAGAGAAGTGAATCCAAAGTGATGGGAAGATAGACCATGGGGGGGAGGGGCTAGCTCCCAACAACTGGTGGAACAACAAAGCACAAAATCAGGACTTTTCAAAGTCTGCTCCACTGAGGGACATAGCTCCAGAGGCTAAACCAGGGTGAAGCCCACGTGGGGTCAGCGTGGCCCCAGGTCCCGCAGGGTCACAGAAGGATCGGGGGTGCCTGAGTGTCGCAGAGTTCACAGGAATGAGAGAGGGGAAGCCAGCTACAGAGACAGAGCCGAGCAGTGAGCTCTCAACTTGGGGTTACCTTGAGCCATAATCCGTGGCACAGGCCACTGCTCTGTGAGTGAGGTCCCCACAAGATGCAGGGAGACACCCCCTGGGGGGGCTCAGGGATCTGCAGGGTTTGACTCCAGGTGGAGCTGTGTGCCAGAGACAGAGATGCTTGGTCACAGGCTGGGTGAGCTCCAAGGGCGGCTGGTGGCCAGGGAGACGGGAGTGATTGAAAGCTTTTCTCTGAGGGTGCACTGAGGAGTGGGGTCCCAAACTCTTGGCTCCTCCAGACTGGAGACTGGGAGGCTGCCATTTTCATTCCTGTCTTCCAGAGCTCTATGGAAAGTGTTCAGGGAACAAATGCTTCTGAAAGCGAACCCGTGCGAATTACTTAACCTGGCCCCTGGTAAGGGCAGTGCAATTCCACCTTGGGCAAAGACACTTAAGAATCACTACAACAGGCCCCTCCCCCAGAAGATCAACAAGAAATACAGCCAAGACCAAGTTCACTTACCAAGGAGAACAGCGGAATTCCAGAGAAGAAGAAAGCACAGCATGGAATTCATGGCTTTCTCCCCATGATTCTTTAGTCTTGCAGTTAATTAATATTTTTTAATTTTATATTTTTTCTTCTGCTAATATTTTTAATTTTTACCATTTCCTCTTTTAACATTTTTAAACTAGTTTATCTTAACCATAACTTTCATAAAAAATATATTTTTTGAACATTCATTATTATAGTCATATTTTATCCTTCATTGTATCTAACTTTATTTTTTGTATACATATAGGGCTTTTAATTCTAAAATATTTGGGGTACAATTTCTCCTAATAGATCAAAATATACCCTAAATCTAACTCCAGACTTGTTCTAGTCTCCAGCCTGAGCAAATTCTCTCCACATTCTTTTTCTTTATTCTTCCAACCAACTTACTTTATCAACTCCTTTTTAAGATATTAAAAAAATATATATTTTTCATCTTTATAGGCATATTCCATCCCTTCATTGTGTTTACCCTTACATATGTTTTTCATTCTTTAAAATTTTGGGAGGTAGTTTCTTCTAAGAGACCAAAATACTCCCAAAATTAAGTGGGTGACCCTGTTCTAGTCACCAGTCTAATACATATATATTTTCTTTTCTATATTTTTTCTTTATTTGTTTTCTTTTTTAAATTTTTTTTCCAAACTTCTTTTTATCCCCTTTCTCACCCCCCCATGATTTGGGGTCTCTTCTGATTTGGTTAAGGCACATTTTCCTGGGGTCTTTGCCACCCTTTTAGTATTTTATTTCCTCCTTCATATATTCTTATCTGGACAAAATGACAAGGCGGAAAAATTCACCACAAAAATAAAGAACAAGAGGCAGTACTAAAGGCTAGGGACCTAATCAATACATACATTGGTAATATGTCAGATCTAGAGTTCAGAATGACAATTCTAAAGGTTCTAGCCGGGCTCAAAAAAGGCATGGAAGATATTAGAGAAACCCTCTTGGGAGATATAAAAGCCCTTTCTGGAGAAATAAAAGAACTAAAATCTAATCAAGTTGAAATCAAAAAAGCTATTAATGAGGTGCAATCAAAAATGGAGGCTCTCACTGCTAGGATAAATGAAGCAGAAGAAAGAATTAGTGATATAGAAGACCAAATGACAAAGAATAAAGAAACTGAGTGAAAGAGAGACAAATAAACACTGGACCATGAGGGGAGAATTCAAGAGATAAGTGACACCATAAGATGAAACAACATTAGAATAATTGGGATTCCAGAAGAAGAAGAAAGAGAGAGGGGAGCAGAAGGTATATTGGAGAGAATTATTGGAGAGAATTTTCCTAATATGACAAAGGGAACAAGCATCAAAATCCAGGAGGTGCAGAGAACTCCCCTCAGAATCAATAAGAATAGGTCAACACCCTGTCACCTAATAGTAAAATTTACAAGTCTTAGCGACAAAGAGAAAATCCTGAAAGCAGCCTGGGAAAAGAAGTCTATAACATACAATAGTAAAAATATTAGATTGGCAACAGACTTATCCACAGAGACCTGGCAGGCCAGAAAGAGCTGGCATGATATATATTCAGAGCACTAAACAAGAAAAACATGCAGCCAAGAATACTATATCCAGCTAGGCTATTATTGAAAATAGGAGAGATTAAAAGCTTCCAGGACAAACAAAAACTGAAAGAATTTGCAAACAGCAA
>NW_022631139.1:1320609-1394276 GCF_010015895.1 Lontra canadensis
AAAAAAAAAAAAAAAAAAAAAAAAAAAAAAAAAAAAAGATGATATTCTGTCTACAAGAAACTCAATTTATACCCAAAGACACTTCCAGGTTTAAAGTAAGGGGGGTAGAAAACAATTTACCATGCTAATGGACATCAAAAGAAAGCTGGGTGGCAATCCTTATATCAGATAATTAGATTTTAAGCTCATGACTATAATAAAAGTTGAGGAAAGACATTATATCATACTTAAAGGGTTTGTCCAACAAGAAGGCCTAACAGTTTTAAGTATCTATGCCGCTAACTTGGGAGCAGCCAATTATATAAACCAATTAATAACAAAATAAAAAAAAACCACATTGACCATAATACAATACTAGTAGGGGACTTTAACACTCCCCTCACTGAAATGGAGAGATAATACAAGCTAAAGATCAAAAAGGAAATAAAGGCTTTTAATGACACACTGGGCCAAATGGACATCACAGGTATATTCAGAACATTCCATTCCAAGGCAACAGAACATATGTTCTTCTCTAGTGCCCATGGAACATTCCCCAGAATAGATCACATCCTGGGTCACAAATCATCTCTCAACCCAGTACCAGAACATTGGGATTATTCCCTACATATTTTCAGAGCACAATGCTCTGAAGCTAGAACTCAGTCACAGGAGGAAAGTTGGAAATAAGTCAAATATATGGATGCTAAAGAGCATCCTGATAAAGAATGAATGGGTCAGGGGTGCCTGGGTGGCTCAGTGAGTTAAAGCCTCTGCCTTCAGCTCAAGTCATGATCCTACAGTCCAGGAATCGAGCCCGCATCAGGCTTTCTGCTCAGTGGGGAGCCTGCTTCCCCTTCTCTCTCTCTCTGCCTGCCTCTCTGCCTACTTGTGATCTCTGTCTGTCAAATAAATAAATAAAATATTAAAAAAAAAAGAATGAATGGGTCAACCAGGAAATTAAAGAAGAATTAAAACAATTCATGGAAACAATTGAAAATGAAAACACAACTTTTCAAAATCTTTGGGACACAGCAAAGGCAGTCCAGAGAGGAATGTATATAGTGATACAAGCCTTTCGCAAGAAACAAGAAAGGTCTCAAGTACACAACTTAATCCTAAACCTAAAGAAGTTGGAGAAAGAGCAGCAAAGAAAGCCTAAACCCAGCAAGAGAAGAGAAATAATAAAGATCAGAGAAGAAACCAATGAAATAGAAACCTTTTGGTTTCAACAAAACTAGGAGCTGGTTCTCTGAAAGAATTAATAAGACTGATAAAACCCTGGCCAGATATATCAAAAAGAAAAGAGAAAGGACCCAAATTAATGAAATTATGAATGAAAGAGGAGAGATCACAACCAACACTTAAGAAATACAAACAATAATAAGAACATATTATGAACAACAATATGCCAGCAAATTTGACAATCCAGAAGAAATGGATGCATTTCTAGAGACATATAAACTACCTAAACAGAACCAGGAAGAAATAGAAAACCTGAACAGACCCATAGCCAGTAAGGAGATTGAAGCAGTCATCAAACATCTCCCAACAAACAAGAGCCCATGGCCAGATGGCTTCCTAGGGGAATTCTACCAAACATTTAAAGAAGAATTAATACCTATTCTTCTGAAGCTTTTCCAAAAAATAGAAATGGAAGCAAAACCTCCAAACTCATTTTATGAGGCCAGCACTACCTTGATCCCAAAACCAGACAAAGACCCCATCAAAAAGAAGTATTACAAGCCAATATCCCTGATAAACATGGGTTCAAAAATTCTCACCAATATACTAGCAAATAGGATCTAACAGTACATTAAAAGGATTATTCACCACAACCAAGTGGGAATTATTCCTGGGCTGCAAGGCTGGTTCAACATCCACTAATCAATCAAATTGATTCAATATATTAACAAAATAAAGGACAAGTACCATATGATACTCTCAATAGATGCAGAAAAAGCATTTGACAACGTACAGCATCTTTTCTTGATCAAAACTTTTCAAAGTGTAGGGATAGAGGGTACATACATCAATATCATCAAAGCCATCTATGAAAAACCCACAGCGAATATCATCCTCAATGGGGAAAACTGAGAACTTTTCTCCTAAGTTTAGGAACATGTCAGGGCTGTCCACTATCACCACTGCTATTCAAGATAGTACTAGAAGTCCTAGCCTCAGCAATCAGACATCAAAAAGAAATAAAAGACATCCAAATTGACAAAGAAGTCAAACTATCACTCTTCACAGATGATATGATACTTTATGTGGAAAACCCAAAAGACTCCACTCCAAAACTGCTAGAACTTGTACAGGAATTCAGTAAAGTGTCAGGATATAAAATCAATGCACAGAAATCAGTTGCATTTCTATACACCAACAACAAGACAGAAAAAAGGAAAAATTAAAGAGAGTATATCCCATTTACAATTGCACCCCAAAACCATAAGATACCTCGGAATAAACCTAACCAAAGAGACAAAGAATCTGTACTCAGAAAACTATAAAGTACTCATGAAAGAAATTGAGGAAGACATAAAGAAATGGAAAAATGTTCTGTGCTCATGGATTAGAAGAACAAATATTGTGCAAATGTCTATGCTACCTAAAGCAATCTACACATTTAATGCAATCCTTATGAAAATACCATCAATTGTTTTTCAAAGAAATGGAACAAATAATTCTAAAATTTATATGGGACTAGAGAAGACCCTGAATAGCCAGAGGAATGTTGAAAAAGAAAGCCAAAGTTGGTGACATGACAATTCCAGACTTTAAGCTCTATTACAGATATGTAATCATCAAGACAGTATGGTACTGGAACAAACACAGACACATAGATCAATGGAACAAAATAGAGAGCCCAGAAATGGACCCTCAACTCTCAGCTAATCTTCAACAAAACAGGAAAGAATGTCCAATGGAAAAAAAGTCTCTTTAGCAAATGGTGTTGGGAAAACCACATAAAGAAGAATGAAACCGGACCATTTCCTTACACCACACACAAAAATGGACTCAAAATGAATGAAAGACCTCAATATGAGACAATAATCCATCAAAATCCTTGAGGAGAACCCAGGAAACAAAGGTCACAGTCAATAAAACCAAAAGACAACTGACAGAATGGGAGAAGATATTCACAAGTGACATATCAGATAAAGGGCTAGTATCCAAAATCTATAAAGAGCTTATCAAACTCAACACCCAAAGAACAAATAATCCAATCACTAAATGGGTAGAAGACATCAACAGACTTCCTGCAAAGACATCCAGATGGCCAACAGGCACAGGAAAAAGTACGCAACATCACTCAGTATCAGGGAAATATAAATCAAAACCACAATGAGATACCACCTCACAACAGTCAGAATGGCTAAAATTAACAAGTCAGGAAACAACAGGTGTTGGTGAGGTTGTGGAGAAAGGGGAACCGGCCTACACTGTTGGTGGGAATGCAAGTTGGTGCAGCCACTCTGGAAAACAGCATGGAGGTTCCTCAAAAAGTTGAAAATAGGGCTACCTTATGACCCAGCAATCACACTACTGCGTGTTTACCGTAAAGATAAAAATTTAGTGATCTGAAGGGGCACATGCACCCAAATGTTTATAGCAGCAATATCCACAGTAGCCAAACAATGGAAAGCACCTAGATGTCCATCAACAGATGAGTGGTTAAGGAAGAAGTGGTATACATATTCAATGGAATACTATGCAGCCATCAAAAGAAATGAAATCTTGTCATTTGCGATGATATGGATGCAACTAGAGGGTATTATGCTGAGCAAAATAAGTCAATCAGAGAAAGGTAATTATCATACAATTTCTCTGATATGAGGAAGTTGAGAGGCAGGGCAAGGGGCTTGGGGAGTAGGGAAGGAATAAAAATGAAACAGAATGGGATCAGGAGGGAGACAAACCATAAGAAACTCTTAATCTCAGAAAACAGACTGAGGGTTGCTGAGGGGTGGGTGGTTAGGGAGAGGGTGGTTGGGTTATGGACATAGGAGAGGGTATGTGCTATGGTGAGTGCTATGAAATGTGTAAGCCTGATGATTCACAAACCTGTATCCCTGGAACAAATAATACATTATATGTTAAATAAAATAATTAAAAAAAAAATAAAAAAAATAAAGCATCAAAAAAAAAGAGAATAGTATGTAGCCATTAGTAATACTGTTTACTGACAATTTTTAGATTCATGCAAAAATATTCATGGTATTAATTAGAAAAAAAGAGTGCTAAATTTTATCAGCAATATGATCTTGACTCTGATTTTTACTGCAGTTGTTAAATTGGAAGTAACTTGTACATCTATTTTTGTAACAAAATCACAGAAACTTTATCATCATAGGAGATTTGGCATTAGAAAGTTATACTGAGCTTGGGGAACCAGGTGATGCATCATTTCTGTGCCTCTCCAATTTTTCTATGCGTTACTATAGAAGGAGTCACCTGAAGCAGTCTGAGAACATTTGAAACACTATATTAATATTTTTATTGTAATATATATGTAAAATATTCCTTTCATTCAATAACGTATTTATGCTTATTTTAATTAAAAAAATCAAATTACTTACCTCCAGGAAAATAATTACAACAGAAAGGATCACAACCTAAATTTTCCAATTATTTATTGTGCATACAAGTTTTTTGCCACCCAACTTTCACAAAATCCATGAGATACACCAACATGGAATCTTTATTCAATTAGGTGGTACATGCGTAACACCAACTTCTTAAAATAAAAAATAAAAAATAAAAAGTCTTTACTTGGACACATACCCCATTTTGAGGAACCTGATAATCATTAAAGTCCACATGTTGAAGGTAACAAATAGTAGAGTGAACATATTCTTCATTTTAATTCCACACACATATATATATATATATGGAATTAAATATATATATATATAAATTATATATATTTATTATTATATATATAATTATATATATATAAATTATATATAATTTATATAAATATAAATTATATATATATATATATAATTTCCCCAAAAAGTAAAGAAGACAGCTTGTCATCTGGTGCATAGTAACTGTAGGGATATTTTAGGTTAGGGTAAGGACATAAAATAACAAAACTCACCAAAATTTATCTTAAAAATTAAAGAACTGGACTTCCTGTCCCCTGGGATGTTTAACAGGAAGTAGATTACATTTCTGAGAGAGGTGCTCAGCACTGGAAATTGTGTGGCTACGATGACTTCTAAGTCTCCTTCTGAACCTGAAATTATGTATAAAATGTCCCATAGCCATTGAATGATGGTTGACATTACCAGGACATGTGTGCACCACCATATTTTTTGTCACATCCACAGCTTCTGCTCCACTACATTTTTCACCTTCAAATAGCTCCTCTTCTCAGATGATGCCCCTCTTAATACTGTGTTCAATTTCCCAGTATGCCACCCTACACTCCCCCATACTCTTTTCACTGACAATTAATTTGGGCACTTCCTGGTAGGAACACTGTTCATTCTGCTCCTGATATTCACACACAGTGGCTCTCCCTTATACCAGAGTTAAGCTGTACTTGTCTGGTTTCCATCATCCACAGCACCTTGACATGCCCTTTTCAATGCTTTTCTTCCCCCCATCTGTAACTCATTAAGATAATTGACTTTTTTTAAAAATTTTTATTTCAACTATAGCATAAATTGTACTCCTTTAAAGAATGTGATAACCTGAATGGTTTTTAATGATATTAAGGTGATTGTAATGACAAGTGCTTTCACTAGAAGATTATGTGGGGTGAATGGTGGGGAGTAGAAATTTCTACTTCAGTGAACAAGATAAAATAGATTTGCCTTGAAGGAGTGACTTAGGAAATACACTCCCAGGTGCCTTCTGTGAGTAAAAGGTTGGGACACAGAAGAGAGAAGCAAAGAGAAATTTCTGGAATACAATTCCAGGGAAATGAGACAACTCAACAGCAAAATTTCCAGTAATTAGGAAGCAAGTAAAGGAACCAATAAGGCATTCTGGAGTCATCAGAACCAGTTTGTGCCCTAGCTCTACACCTCATTTGCTGTGTAACATTGAACAAGTTTATGAACTGAAATTCTGGGTTTGGTAGGGACAAATGGTAGGGGAATTGGGAAGGCAAGAATGCAGGAGATGATTCTATAGTCTTATGAAAAACTCTGTGGGTTAAAATGCAACTTTGATTTTATTGATGACAAAAAAAAAATCACTTTTTTGGAGGTGCCAGAGAATGTGTAAAACAATAACAACAAAATAAAGCATTTTATTTTGTGAAGTGAAAAATTAAGTGAAAAATTAAAATTCAGTGCAACAACCTAGGGGCTTGAATAAGATAATGACAGTGGTAGTAGACAGGAGACAGATACAACAACTAGTGATGGAGATCAATTAGATTAGTTCAATTAGATTAGTTGTTTTGGACAAAATTTACTCTTTGTTTTCTGGTTTAGCAACTGGAAGTATCAATCACAACATTGAAAGAAGATGAGACTTTATGGAAAAAAATAAGCAATTCTCTTGAGGTCATTTTAACTCAAAGAACTTATGCATATCATGTAGGTGGAAATGATTTGCTGATGATCTTATTAAATTAACAGACTCAATGTCTGTCTGCTACCATGATCCTGAGCTGTCTAACCATAAAGTCAGTAGAAGACTAGAATTAACTACCAGAACATCTGAATACCTGGGAATCTAGAACACTCTTTGATGCTGTGAATTATGGCTCCATTCCTTTATTGATATTCATATTTGAGGTCCTATAGCTATGCTCTCTTGAATATAAGCTCCTCTTCAATTAAGGAGAAAATTGTATTGACCTTATCTTATAAATATTGCATTCCTTACACTTGGCAAAAATGATTACCATCACTTTGGGCTTGGGCAGAACTCATATCACATATCTTACCTAGCTTCCTAAGCAAAGGATGGAAGAATCTACCAGTTTTTTTCCCCTCAAAAAGTAAAAAACATCCACTTTATTCAAAATGTTTTTTATAAACTCTGAAGACATTCTAGTTACAACAGTGCTTGGCTCCTTCACCCAGGAGAGCCAACACGTCACAATATTCCTGTCTTGTGGATAAGAGGTGCAGATGAAAATTTCCTGATCAACCCTACTGGCCTTTTGATTGAACCAACTCAAGTCAGATATAGACCCATTGACTGATCAACTGTGTCTAGAATGGGGAAGATGACACTGAACAAGCATGATGACCAGGCACTCCATCAATCTAACTAAATGATAAGAGAGAAGAAAAGTAAGTTAGCATTATAAGATTGTATACTCACTATTTCCCAAAGACCATTAACATTTTTTAACCTCAGGAAATTATTCAATGTAATAAACATTTATAAGACACCTACCATGTAGTAGGAATTGCATGCAACATCTATTCTGTATTAAATCCCTTAGGAAAACATAGTGATACAAATATCAACAAAAGCCAACACTAAGCAAAAGCTTATAGGTAGGAATAAAGGGGAATGAGGAAGGCCAGAAATAACTACCATAACCTTTTTCTAGTCTACATTTCTTCATTTCTTTCAAGGCCTGATTTTTTGTTGTTGTTAAGCTACTTTCTGGAGAGTAAGAGAGAAACTTCGAGATGGTAGGAATCTACAGTTTAAGGAAACACAACACAGGTTAGAAGAATAAAACAATGGACCTATCCACTGTACTTTGAGAAATAAATGCACAGATTATCAGGAATATCTGAAACAGAAAGTGCCCCTGGGAATGAGGAGGAGGAGGAGGAGAACATACATTGTTGGACAGTCATGACTACCCTTTGTTTTTTATTTCACCTCTCTCCCTGACTTCCATATTACACTTTGTGGTGTTTCCCATTAGAGCTGCATTTACATTTCTCTTGGGATGAATTGTGTATAGTAACTTTGCTTTTAAAATAGTGTGACACTGTGCTTTTGGTACTGTTTGAGTTACTATTTGAGTTTTGTTAGCCCTTTCTGAAAGTTAACCCTGATTTATATAACCCTTCTATGGGCAAATGTGTTCAGAGTGCCAAATGTAGACCCTGTCTCAATTGGGGGAAGCCTTGGAAAACTTCTGCAAAATCTATCCATGTCTAGCAATCACGAGATGGATTCCCAGCCTTCATTGACAAAATCACCAATTTCTTCTCATTTCTTTCAGGTTTTGTTAGTGTTCTGGAAACTACCTTTCTGGGGCACCTGGGTTGCTCAGTTGGTTGGGCATTTCCCTTTGACTCAGGTCCTGAGCCCAGGGTCCTGGGATTGAGCCCCACATTGGGCTCCAGCCCCACAATGGGCTCCCTGATGAACAGGGAATCTGCTTCTCTCTCTCCCTCTGCCACTTACCCTGCTTGTGCTCTCTCACTCTCTCTTTCTCTCTCTCTCTCTCAAATAAACAAATAAAATCTTTAAAAAATAATAATAAACTACCTTTCCATGTGGATGTATGCTTAAAGAACAAAATAAATAAATAAATAAAAGATTAAAACTGATGTTTCCCAGATATATTCTAAGAAAAAGGGAACTCCCATTCCATATTCTACGGAGACAAACGGAGAGTGTTTAAAGCAGGTTGACTGATGTCTAACTCACAGAGTCATTAAGTTTTGGGCACCGAGGCTGCAGGTGATATAATTTTTTTTTAATTTACAGTTTATTAAACTTTCTTATTTTTAAACCACTGCAATATTTACTGTCTGGACTCTGAATCTGTCATTCCCCATATGGTAAACTACAGGAATATGTGCACAAGTCTCCTTTCAATTGGCTGTAACCTTCTGGAAGGCAGAGCTAAAACTTGGACTATGTTTCCTTACCCATGGAGCCCAGTTCAGTGTCTGGCACACATGCTCAAGAAGTGAATGCAGCAGGAATGAATGCTTTTGCCAGAAGCTACTACATTTCTGGGATATTTCATTTAGTCGTCCAGCTATTTCAGGAGTAATTTCCAAATTCCACAACTTTTACTAAAATTGCATGCCTGATACAGCTAACCAGTTGGTGAAAATTGCTATTACTGTGAATCAACAAACAGATGGGACACTCTTGTAGTTGGGAAGGCATGAATAAACTAGTTCCATAACAGAAAAGACTTCACCTTACTTTTTTTTTTTTTTAATGGCCAAGAACTGTGCCATACAGAAATAAATCTTTGAAAGACCAATAGGAAAATAGGCTTCCAAGGAAGAATGAGGGAGACATTTTGGGGAGATGTATAAAAGAGACTTATGAAGCTAGGGAGGGGTCAACATCATTTTATTTTTTTAAGAACTAAATGAAGCTGAGATAAAGTTAAAGGCATTGTTATTGGCTTCAGTTACTTGATAAGCAGAGTGATTAAAGCAGAAGAATTCAGGAATGTGGAGTAGAGATAGCATACTTATTTTCAAGTGGAGCCACTCCCTTATGAGGACAAAAGTCAGAGCAGCAAAAAGTGTCAGAGGAGACCTTCCACCTTTGTGCCAGCCTCTGCAATACCATGAATTATATGTTGTGTTGATTAAACATGTTAGTTTAATCTGTGACACTAACAAAATGGTTACTTCAAATATGACCACCAATTGGATCATAAAACTTGCATACCCATATATAGTACACACTAAACAATGCAGAATCAGTTTTTACCAATGCTTTAACACAACTGGGCATAAATGTTTGTAAGGATGTGTGATTTTACTCACTCAATACTAGTTATTCTCAGTCAGTAAAGAAACCTGCTTCCTCAAGGGAGATTAGAATTCCAGAGGTAGTATGGCAGTGAGGTGGTATCAAATAATATAGTCAATATTTTCCTATGACTTCATATTTAGAAAATAAATATTTATTGTTTCATAGTACAAATTATAGAATTTGGAGGAAAAAAAAAGATGAAAAGAGTTGTAAAGCACTTGAAGTCCTGTGTGGCTCAGTTAGTTAAGTGATCTACTTGGGATTTTGGCTTATGATCTCAGGGTCATGCATGGAACCCTGTGTTGGGCTCCATGATCAATGGGGAGTCTGCTTGAGATTCTCTCCCTCTGGCTATGCCCCCTCAAATAAATAAAATTTTCAAAAAAATTTAATTGAGAAGCACTGAAATAGGCTGTGAGATTTTTGCAAGCAAAAGGTATGTCTCCTAGTTATTTTTATCTTTCTTCCCTATTTTCCATCTCATGGTTCCTGCACAGTAAACTTTCTGTAGTTGTGGTTTATTAAACCTAGGCTCTCCCTTGCTTCATTCCCAGGCTCTAGGCAAGACACTGAGGACACAAAGGTAACTAATGCAGACTCTGGCCTCATGATATTCACACTCTAGTGAAGAAGACCGTTAAACATACAGGCTGTTGAAACTAAGTAGCAAAATTTCATCAGGGGTGCTGTGGGGGACACAAGAAAACTCAACCCATGATTGAGTTAAATAGAAACATAAAAGGCTGAAAAATGCCTTTATAGGTATTCAGTAGGACAATTATTTAAGCAAACCTTTATTAGTAAAGACCACCCATCCTCAGAGATTATCTCACAAAGAGATTAATTTTATGTAGCTTCTTTTTCTTCCACTGGAAACAGAACTTTGCTCCCAATCCACATATTGAGTGTCTATGAAATTTATTGTTGGAAATTTGGCAGAATAATTTATGACTAAGATGTTTTCAAGTGTTTAATTGGAAATATCTCCCCGCTGCCTTCATTACATAGAATATGGGGAATTATTCAGAACCCTTTCAAAGAAAAAGATTTCTAAGTGAAATTACTTTAATGCAGTATTTGTGTGTGTGAGTGTGTGTTCCTGGTGTTTTTTTTCCACATGAATAAATATCTCAATTGAGATGTAGAAAACCAATTAGGTCTCTGTTTCTCTTTGCTTTGCAACTGGGTACAGACTTCTCAGCATGAGGCTGAGACCAGTGTGTTGTGCATGTGATGGGATACCTCCTCACAATAAGGAGGCAAAGGAGTAAATTTCACTTCTAGTCCCCAGCAGAGCTGCCAATGGTCCCAGTAGTCAGAGAAACTGCTTTATGTTGAAAAACAATAGTGTTTCATCAGAAAATGATTTCCAAGGATGAGTCATTTTCTTTTTCTTTCTTTGATTTGTTAAGCTCAAGTAAGTAAGTAAGTAAGTAAGACAGTAGGGAATGCTGACTCTCTGTCCTGTACTCAGACTGCTTCACTGTTATGAACCAAGGGGCTGTGTGCAAATTACTTAGTTTCTCTGAAATGTCATCCTCACCTCTGTGAGATGTTAGTTAGCCATAATATACCTCAGCCTAAGGTGCAATGACCTATGGTCTTTGAGCAAGTAGTGTCAGCCCTCTGCACAGACCAATAGCTATAATGAAGATAATGATAGTTCTTATTTGAAAGGAAATGGCAATTGAATGTGTTACTGTGTCCAAAGAGCTCAGAGTAGTACCTAGTATATCACAAGCATTAGATAAGTGTTTTGTTTTGTTTTTTTAATGTTTACACTATTATATTTATTACACTTCTTGAATTACAAGCATGGGCCATATACTTTACATTGGTTATCTTCATTTAATTCTATTTCCACAGTGACTTTATGAAGTACTAACATTCATTTCACAAATGTCAAAACTGAGATTGAAGCTCAGTGGAAACCAGTTACATAGCATCATTCTATAAGTGGCTGAGATTGGATTTACCTGGAGTTGACTGACATCTGATTAAGGTTTTATTATGTTTTGAATACCAACTGGAATAATTCCAGAAAATTCCATTTCCAGTAGTAAAAAATAAATAAAACTCTTATGCATTGCAGAGAAATCATTTCTTTACTTTAAATAAGCCCGATCATGTACTTCTTTCACTTGAACATGATATTGCCAACAGAAACCATATGTATAAGTCAACAATTTGACCAGTCCTAAGACTTGATACCAAGCCAACAGGAACGAACATTCCTTACCCAAGAGAGCTGTTGGCTTGAGTATTTTCCCAGAATAATTCACATTCTTTAAAGATCCAGGTGCATCTCATATGTGTAAAAATGATCTTTATTTGTGTAGAAACATGTGTGTGTACATGTGACAAAATGTGTGTGGTTTTCATGTGGTGCCATTTATAAACAGGATCTTGAAGCTAAGCCATGATGGTTCCATTTAGTGAGTAATGAATAATAAATGAAGAGGGAAACTTGAAAGGAAAAAAATGTGTGAATTCATACAGCCCCAATTATATTAAAAAAAGTAAGTCTCAATTTAAGTAAACTCATCCTCCAGAATTTAATACATATCAAATCAACAAAGTAATAATAAAAAAGATAAAACCTACCATATATTGATCTCCTACTATCAGTCACCTTCCATATATCTCACAGATCCCCTAGAACAATCATATGGGACAGATAATTCATTTTGCAGACATCAAATTAGAAAATCACAGTAAGTGATTAAACACAGCCACAGAGCAAGTAATAGTAATAAAGACTACAATTTTTGAGCTCTTAACGTGTGTCAGGTAGTATTCTAAGCGGGTGGGTTTTAGGTTTTAGGTATTATTCATCATCAATTTATTAAATATATATTTATGGCATGCCTACTATGTACCAGCAACTTTTCTAACCTATAGGGACATAGCAGGATGCAAAACATGAAGCCCTTGTAGATCTCATGTACTCGTTGTGAGACTGAAAACAAATGACTTC
Source organism: Lontra canadensis (assembly GCF_010015895.1). Lineage (NCBI taxonomy): Eukaryota > Metazoa > Chordata > Mammalia > Carnivora > Mustelidae > Lontra > Lontra canadensis. The sequence goes on from NW_022631139.1 coordinate 1,333,232, forward strand.
ATTTATGACACAACATTATAGTTTATAAATGCTATGTAGAGTAGTAAGTGGGAGAGGGAGGGCTGGAAATTTGGGACTCAAAATAGGATGGAAAAGATCCCTGGGAAAGGGAGGAGAATATGCATTCATTTTAGTAGTTCATTCATTTATGCTTAGATGACTCACTGTTGGGTTGCACTTACATAAATCTAGTTGATGCCCATCACTACAGCAGAGACCTAAATGAGGAACTGGGGTCCAGAGTAGGAGAGGCAGTGCAAAATGTCTTCACAGACACTCCATGGGCTTACACAGAACCAGGCTGCTAAGATGCTTTTCATTATTCACTGCAACAGCAGAGTTGTTGAGAACACATGTTTTAGGGATAGCCTTCCTTTGTTTGAATATCATATTTAGGGGACTCCCCTTACATAAGCTACTTAAACTTATAAATTTCCTTAAATTGTATGTTGAAGAACATGATAGATTATGTCTCATAAGGTTCTTGTGCGGAGAAGTGATTCCTTGATCATACTGCCTACTACTCTTCCCCACAGACATCTCCATGCACACTTAGCTGTCCCTATGAGTTCATCCAATTCTGTCAGCTATACTTCCATTCTTCTGCTTTGAGCTTCAGGTAGTCTTTACCTTTCACTCTTTTTTTTTTTTTTCCCAAATCCTTCTCAAAGTCCTTTAATTAATCAATTAAGGTGTTCTTATTTATTTGTTTGTTTACCTTTCACTCTTACTCCAAATTTCATTATGGCTTTTTGTCACCCTTTTCACGTAGTTATTCAAGTATCATCTTCTTGTCGAGGCACTTAAGGACCTCACCTGAGCAAGTGACTTTCAAAATGATTCTGTCCTTCTGAAGATTCTCCTTCACCATCCCTTATCATCTCCGGGCTGATTAGGAGGGTCAAGTCTCAGCACAGTGCAAATTGGGACATACAGTCCAATATCCAGAAGGATGTAACTCAAAGACAAAACAAAATGAAAACAAACCATCAAGACCTACATAATGAAATACTAGCAGGAATTTGGGAAGATGGATTGAAATGGATCCTGAGGGGTTGGAGCAAGAGGTGTAATGAAGAAATGGACTATAAATGTAGACTCTTATGTTGACATAAGAGTCATGAACTCTGCCTGTGTGTTAGCAGGCTGGCAAGGTCAGTTAAAAGTAGCCTTAAAAGAGTTTCAAAGCTATCCCTAAAACAACCTCAAAGTGTTGGGCTCCTTGAAGCTCTTAGATCATGATGGTTAGCAGTAAATGCCATGGAGATGGTAGGACTGCAGGACCAGAGTATTGTGGTAAGGGCCAGAAGGTTTTGGGGAAGTTGGAATGTTTCATAAATTTCATATGTGAAACCAGAGAAACTACCACTTGACTATTTATTCTATGCAGGCTAACAGGGTACACCTTCAACTAAGATAAAGAGATATGTATTGGAGAGACCTGAGCTGGCTTTCCTCTGTAGGCTGGAGCTGACATCTGGAGTTGCCACCATGGAGTTGGGCTCCGCAGTAACAATGTAGATGTTGAACAGATAGTTCCAGTAAGAGAACTCTATAATGGCAGAGGCCAGGTAAAGACATTTAATCATCAGAGACAAGATGGAATTACCAAAATATACAGAGATGGTAAAGTGACAATGAGAATGTCTTATCCCCTGGGACCTGAGGTGATGACCAATAAATTATGGTATGCAAGAAGACAAGAGGTCAACACCCTATTGAGAAGAAGTTGTTTCCCAGAAGCCACATGATAGCCCTCATGGAAAACTGTGGCCCTCAGTGGAAGACAGGCCCAGAAATTATCCACTGAAGTGGAGACCAGAGGAAGAATTTTGCAATACCACTATAAGTGTTTATACTAAATACTACCCAAGTTCTTTCTAAAAGAAACATGTGGTAACGTATCTGACTAAAATTGTACTAGAGAAAAAGGGATGCCAAAATTTTCTTTTCTTTTTTTTTTAATAATTGTTGATATAGGTTCTGATATATCATTGGTACCAGAGAGCCAAATTGCCATCAGGATCCTCCAGCTAGTAACAGCCCTATTGAGGCCACTTATAAATGGAATTCTAGGCCAAGTCAACTCCCAATGGATTCAGTCTTTATACACCCCCTGTTATAATTTTCCTATTCTCCATGTGTATAACTGGGGAAATATATTTAGTAGCTGGCAGAACCTCATTTGGGTTCCATGATAATATAGAATAAGAACCATGATTATAGTAAAGATCAAGTCCCTGAAATGGCCCTTTGTGACACCCTCTTCCCTCAGCAGTGGTAGTTAATCAGAAGTAATAATATGTACTATAGGAATTGTGGAGATTAAAGCCACCATTAAAGATTTAAAGCTTTAAGGGTTGTTACAGTAGTGCTGTCCATTATATTCACATTCAATTAGTTTGTATGACTTCTGCAAACAAAGACCACTCTTGGAAAATGACAGTGGTCTACCATAAATTTAGCCAAATGATAGCCACAATTGCAGCTGCATGTATGTGATATTTCTGCCCAAACATATTAACACAGCCTCCAGTATTTAGTGTGTGGCTATTAAACTAGTGAACAGACTCTCTTCAAAACACATCAGTAAGAAGGAGCTGAAGAAGATTCCCCATCCGCTCTATGGAGATATAATTGATGAATGACACTGTGTAAGTTTCAGATGTACAATATGAGAGTCTGATACATGTATATATTGCTGAAAATTTGGCACAATAAGGACAATTAACACATACTTCCCCACACATGATTACCATATCTTTGTTGTTGTTATGGTGATAACATTAAAGCTCTGCTCTTATAGGAACTTTTGAGTATAAAATACAGCTTTGTTACCTATAGTGACCATGCTGTACCTTAAATCCCTGGAGTTTAAATTCAACTTGTAACTGAAAGTTTATATTCCTTGTCCAGTATATCCTCATCTTTACACCCCTCAACTTTTGGCAACCACTATCTTATGCTCTGCTTTTTTGAGTTCAATGATTTTATATCCTACATGCAAATTAGAATATGAAGTATTTTTCTTTGTCTGACTTATTTCATTTATGTAATGCCTTCAAGATCCAGTAATTTGTCACAAATGGCAGGATTCCCTTCCTTTTGTCGCTGAATAATATTCTATTGTGTATATATAGAAGATTTTATTTATCCATTCATCCACTGATAGACACTGAGATTGTTTCCATGTCTTGATTTATTGTGACTAATGGGACAACAAACATGGGAGTGTAAATATTTATTTGTGATTATTGTTTAATTTTATTTGAGTATATATCTACAAGCAAAAGTGCCAGGTTGTATGGTAGTTCTATTTCAGTTCTTGAGGAACCTACATATTGTTTCTCATAGTGACCATACTAATTGACAATCCCACAAAGAGAGCACCAAGGATTGTGTTTCTTCACATCTTCACCAATATTTGTTGTATTTTGTCTTTGATGATACTTATTTTAACAGTGTGAGGTGGTATTTTACTGTGGTTTTGATTTGGATGTACCTGATGATCAGTGATATTGAGAATTTTCCCCACAAATGTATTGTCCATTTATATGTCTTTTATGAGAAAATCTCTATTTAATTCCTCTGTCCAATTTTAAACTGTGTATTTTGCTACTGAGTTGTATAAGTTCCTTACAGATTTTGGATATTAACCCATCATCAGATATAGTGTGTGAGTATTTTGTTCATTCAATAGGTTACCTTCTTTTTTGTTGATTATTTATTCTATCGTACAAAAGCTTTTTTAGTTTGATTTAGCCTCACATGCTTACTTTTGGTTTCATTGTTTTTGTTTTGGTGTCATATTTAAACAAAGAAAATCATTGCCAAGACAAAGGTCAAAGATAAGTTTCCCTATGTTTTCTTCTATGATTTTTATGATTTCATGTCTTATGTTTAGGTTATTATTCCATTTCAATTTAATTCTTCTAAATGGTACAGAAAAAGAAGTAATTCCTCATAAATTTTCAGATTATTTTTCCTATTTCTATAAAAATGTCATTGGAATTTTGATAGTGATTATACTAAATGTATAGATAATTTTGGATACCAAGGACATTTTAATAATATTAACTATTGTAATCCATGACACATAATATCTATCCATTTGTCTCTGTCTCCATTAATTTCTTTCATTAGTGTCTTGTAGTTTTAAGTATATATATCTTCCACTCCTCTGTTAAACTTATTTTTTTAAATTTAATTTATTTTATTTTATTTTTTATATACATATAATATATTTTTATGCCCAGGGGTACAGGTCTGTGAATCGCCAGGTTTACACACTTCCCAGCACTCACCTAGCACATACCCTCTCCAATGTCCATAACCCCACCCCCCTCTACCAACCCCCCTCCCCCAGCAACCCTCAGTATGTTTTCTGAAATTAAGAGTCACTTATGGTTTGTCTCCCTCCCACTCCCACCTTGTTTCATTTATTCTTCTCCTACACCCTTAACCCCCCATGTTGCATCTCCACTTCCTCATATCAGGGAAATTATATGATAGTTGTCTTTCTCTGATTGACTTATTTCGCTAAGCATGATACCCTCTAGTTCCATCCACGTCGTCGCAAATGGCAAGATTTCATTTCTTTTGATGGCTGCATAGTATTCCATTGTGTATATATACCACATCTTCTTTATCCACTCATCTGTTGATGGACATCTAGGTTCTTTCCATAGTTTGGCTATTGTAGACATTGCTGCTATAAACATTCGGGTGTATGTGCCCCTTTGGATCACTACGTTTCTATCTTTATGGTAAATACCCAGTAGTGTAATTGCTGGGTCATAGGGTAGTTCTATTTTCAACATTTTGAGGAACCTCCATGCTGTTTTGCAGAGTGGTTGCACCAGCTTGCATTCCCACCAACAGTGTAGGAGGGTTCCCCTTTCTCTGCATCCTCGCCAGCATCTGTCATTTCCTGACTTGTTCATTTTAACCATTCTGACTGGTGTGAGGTGATATCTCATTGTGGTTTTGATTTGTATTTCCCTGATGTCGAGCGGTGTGGAGCACTTTTTCATGTGTCTGTTGGCCATCTGGATGTCTCCTTTGCAGAAATGTCTGTTCATGTCTTCTGCCCATTTCTTGATTGGATTATTTGTTCTTTGGGTGTTGAGTTTGCTAAGTTCTTTATAGATTCTGGACACTAGCCCTTTATCTGATATGTCGTTTGCAAATATCTTCTCCCATTCTGCCAGTTGTCTTTTGGTTTTGTTAACTGTTTCCTTTGCTGTGCAAAAGCTTTTGATCTTGATGAAATCCCAATAGTTCATTTTCGCCCTTGCTTCCCTTATCTTTGGTGATGTTCCTAGGAAGATGTTGCTGCGGCTGAGGTCGAAGAGGTTGCTGCCAGTGTTCTCCTCAAGGATTTTGATGGATTCCTTTCTCATATTGAGGTGCTTCATCCATTTTGAGTCTATTTTCGTGTGTGGTGTAAGGAAATGATCCCATTTCATTTTTCTGCATGTGGCGGTCCAATTTTCCCAACACCATTTATTGAAGAGGCTGTCTTTTTACCATTGGACATTCTTTCCTGCTTTGTCGAAGATTAGTTGACCATAGAGTTGAGGGTCTATTTCTGGGCTCTCTATTCTGTTCCATTGATCTATGTGTCTGTTTTTGTGCCAGTACCATGCTGTCTTGATGATGACAGCTTTGTAATAGAGCTTGAAGTCCGGAATTGTGATGCCACCAACTTTGGCTTTTTTTTTTTCAATATTCCTTTGGCTATTCAAGATCTTTTCTGGTTCCATATAAATTTTAGGACTATTTGTTCCATTTTTTTTTGAAAAAATGGATGGTATTTTGATAGGAATTGCATTAAATGTGTAGATTGCTTTAGGTAGCAAAGACATTTTCACAATATTTATTCATCCAATCCAGGAGCATGGAACATTTTTCCATTTCTTTGTGTCTTCCTCAATTTCTTTCATGAGTACTTTATAGTTTTCTGTGTATAGATTCTTAGCCTCTTTGGTTAGGTTTATTCCTAGGTATCTTATAGTTTTGGGTGCAATTGTAAATGGGATTGACTCCTTAATTTCTCTTTCTTCTGTCTTGTTGTTGGTGTAGAGAAATGCAACTGATTTCTGTGCATTGATTTTATATCCTGACACTTTACTGAATTCCAGTACAAGTTCTAGGAGTTTTGGAATTGGAGTCTTTCAGGTTTTCCACATATAGTATCACATCATCTGTGAAGAGTGATAGTTTGACTTCTTCTTTGCTGATTTGGATGCCTTTAATTTCCTTTTGTTGTCTGATTGCTGAGGCTAGGACTTCTAGTACTATGTTGAATAGCAGTGCTGATAATGGACATCCCTGCTGTGTTCTTGACCTTAGCGGAAAAGCTCTCAGTTTTTATCTATTGACAATGATATTTGCGGTGGGTTTTTCATAGATGGCTTCGATGATATTGAGGTATGTGCCTTCTATTGCTACACTTTGAAGAGTTTTGATCAGGAAGGGATGCTATACTTTGTCAAATGCTTTTTCAGCATCTATGGAGAGTATCATATGGTTCTCGCTCTTTCTTTTATTAATGTGTTGTATCACCTTTATTTGCAGATGTGAACCAACCTTGCAGCCCTGGAATAAATCTCACTTGGTCATGGTGAATAATCCTTTTAATATACTGTTGAATCCTATTGGCTAGTATTTTGGTGAGAATTTTCGCATCTGTGTTCATCAAGGATATTGGTCTGTAGTTCTCTTTTTTGATGGGATCCTTGTCTGGTTTTGGGATCAAGGTGATGCTGGCCTCATAAAAGGAGTTTGGAAGTTTTCCTTCCATTTCTATTTTTTGGAACAGTTTCAGGAGAATAGGAATTAGTTCTTCTTTAAATGTTTGGTAGAATTCCCCCGGAAAGCCATCTGGCCCTGGGCTTTTGTTTGTTTGGAGATTTTGGATGACTGTTTCAATCTCCTTACTGGTTATGGATCTGTTCAGGCTTTCTATTTCTTCCTGGTTCAGTTGTGGTAGTTTATATGTCTCTAGGAATGCATCCATTTCTTCCAGATTGTCAAATTTGTTGGTGTAGAGTTGCTAATAGTATGTTCTTATATTTGTCTGTATTTCTTTGGTGTTAGTTGTGGTCTCTCCTCTTTCATCCATGATTTTATTTATTTGGGTCCTTTCTCTTTTCTTTTTGATATGTCTGGCCAGGGATTTATCCATCTTATTAATTCTTTCAAAGAACCAGCTCCTAGTTTCGTTGATTTGTTCTATTTTTTTGGTTTCTATTGCATCGATTTCTGCTCTGATCTTTGTGATTTCTCTTGTCCTGCTGGGTTTAGGGTTTCTTTCTTGTTCTTTTTGCAGCTCCTTTAGGTGTACGGTTAGGTTGTGTACCTGAGAACTTTCTTGTTTCTTGAGAAAGGCTTGTACCACTATATTTTCCTCTCAGGACTGCCTTTGCTGTGTCCCACAGATTTTGAACTATTGTGTTTTCATTATCATTTGTTTCCATGAATTTTTTCAATTCTTCTTTAACTTCCTGGTTGACCCATTCATTCTTTAGAAGGATGATCTTTAGTCTCCATGTATTTGTGTTCTCTCCCAATTTCCTCTTGTGATTGAGTTCTAGCTTCAGAGCATTGTGGTCTGAAAATATGCAGGGAACGATCCCAATCTTTTGATACCAGTTGAGACCTGATTTAGGACCCAGGTTGTGATCTATTCTGGAGAATGTTCCATGTGCACTAGAGAAGAATGTGTATTCTGCTCCTTTGGGATGGAATGTTCTGAATATATCTGTGATGTCCATCTGGTCCAGTGTGTCATTTAAGGCCTTTATTTCCTTGATGATCTTTTGCTTGTATGATCTGTCTATTTCAGTGAGGGGAGTGTTAAAGTCCCCTACTGTTATTGTATTATTGTGGATGTGTTTCTTTGCTTTTGTTATTAATTGGTTTAAATAGTTGGCTGCTCCCACGTTAGGGGCATAGATATTTAAAATTGTTAGATCTTCTTGTTGGACAGATCCTTTGAGTATGATATAGTGTCCTTCCTCATCTCTTATTATAGTCTTTGGCTTAAAATCTAATTGATCTGATATAAGGATTTCCACCCCTGCTTTCTTCTAATGTCCATTAGCATGGTAAATTGTTTTCCACCCCCTCACTTTAAATCTGGAGGTGTCCTTCGTTCTAAAATGAGTTTCTTGTAGGCACCATATGGATGAGTTTTTTTTTTTTTTATCCATTCTGATACCCTGTGTCTTTTGATTGGGGCATTTAGCCCATTTTCTTTCAGGGTAACTATTGAGAGATATGAATTTAGGGCCATTGTATTGCCTGTAAGGTGACTGTTACTGTATATTGTCTCTGTTCCTTTCTGATCTACTACTTTTAGGCTCTCTCTTTGCTTTGAGGACCCCTTTCAATATTTCCTGTAGAGCTGGTTTGCTGTTTGCAAATTCTTTCAGTTTTTGTTTGTCCTGGAAGCTTTTTATCTCTCCATTTTCAATGATAGCCTAGCTGGATATAATATTCTTGGCTGCATGTTTTTCTCATTTAGTGCTCTGAATATATCATGCCAGTTCTTTCTGGCCTGCCAGGTCTCTGTGGATAAGTCTGTTGCCAATCTAATATTTTTACCATTGTATGTTACAGACTTCTTTTCCCGGGCTGCTTTCAGGATTTTCTCTTTGTCACTAAGACTTGTAAATTTTACTATTAGGTGACGGGGTGTGGACCTATTCTTGTTGACTTTGAGGGGGGTTCTCTGAACCTCTGGATTTTGATGCTTGTTCCCTTTGCCATATTGGGGAAATTCTCTCCAATAATTCTCTCCAATATACCTTCTGCTCCCCTCTCTCTTTCTTCTTCTTCTGGAATCCCAATTATTCTAATGTTGTTTCGTCTTATGGTGTCACTTATCTCTCGAATTCTGCTCTCGTGGTCCAGTAGCTGTTTGTCCCTCTTCTGCTCAGCTTCTTTATTCTCTGTCATTTGGTCTTCTATATCGCTAATTCTTTCTTCTGCCTCATTTATCTTAGCAGTGAGAGCCTCCATTTTTGATTGCACCTCATTAATAGCTTTTTTAATTTCAACTTGTTTAGATTTTAGTTCTTTTATTTCTCCAGAGAGGACTTTTATATCTCCTGAGAGGGTTTCTCTAATATCTTCCATGCCTTTTTCGAGCCCGGCTAGAACCTTGAGAATTGTCATTCTGAACTCTAGATCTGACATATTACCAATGTCTGTATTGATTAGGTCCCTAGCCTTTAGTATTGCTTCTTATTCTTTTTTTTTGTGGTGAATTTTTCTGCCTTGTCATTTTGTCCAGATAAGAGTATATGAAGGAGGAAATAAAATACCAAAAGTCTGGCAAAGACCCCAGGGAAATATGCTTTAACCAAATCAGAAGAGGTCCCAAATCGTGGGGGGGGGTGGAGAAAGGGGATAAAACAACGTTCAGGAAAAAAAAAAGAAAGAAAGAAAGAAAAAATTAAAAAAAAAAGAGAATGAATAAAGAAAAAATATAAAAAAGACTAATATTATATATATATATATATATATATATATATATATATATATATTAGATAAACTAGTTTAAAAAGTTAAAAAAGAAAAGGCTAAAAGTTAAAAAAAATTAGCAGAAGAAGAAAAAAAAATTCAAAAAGAAAAAAAAATTAAATTAACTGCAAGGCTAAAGAATCATGGGGAGAAAGCCCTGAGTTCCGTGCTTTGCTTTCTCCTCCTCTGGAATTCTGCTGCTCTCCTTGGTATTGAACCTGCCCTCTTTGGTAGGTGAACTTGGTCCTGGCTGGATTTCTTGTTGATCTTCTCGAGGAGGGGCCTGTTGTAGTGATTCTCAAGTGTCTTTGCCCCAGGCGGAATTGCACCGCCCTTACCAGGGGCCGGGCTGAGTAATCCGCTTGGGTTTGCTTTCAGGAGCTTTTGTTCCCTGAATGCTTTCCGTAGAGTTCTGGAGGATGGGAATGAAAATGGCGGCCTCTCAGTCTCTGGCCCAGAGGAGCCGAGAGCTCGGGGCCCCACTCCTCAGTGCATCCTCATAGAATAGCTTCCAATCACTCCTCTCTCCCTGGCCTCCGGCTGTGCTCTAACCTCAGCGAGCCTGCGACCGGTTCAAGGTAACCCTGAGCTGAGAGCTCACTCCTCGGCTCTGTCTCTGTAGCCAGTTTCCCTGTTCTAATACCTGTAAGCTCTGCAACACTCAGACACCCTCGATCCTTCTGTGACCCTGAGGGACCTGAGGACATGCTGACCCCACGTGGGCTTCACCCCAGTTTAGCCTTTGGAGCAATGTCCCTCAGTGGAACAGACTTTTAAAAGTCCTGATTTTGTGCTCCGTTGCTCCATCACTTGCCGGGAGCCTGCCCCTCCCCCCTTGGTCTATCTTTCTGTCGCTTTGGATTCACTTCTCCGCCAGTCCTACCTTTCAGAAAGTGGTTGATTTTCTGTTTCTAGAATTGCTGTTCTTCTTCTCTTTGATCTCCTGTTGGATTTGTAGTTGTTTGCAATGTTTAGATAAGCTATCTAGCTGATCTCCTGCTACCTGAAGTAGTCTTAGCCTACTACTTCTCCACCATCTTGACTCCTAGCTGTTAAACTTATTTTAAGTATTTTATTGTTTTGATGCACATTATAATTATTTTATTTCTTTTTCAGATCTTTCCTGTCATATAGAAATGGAACTAACTTTTGAATATTGATTTTGTATCCAACAACTTTATGGATTTTGTTTATTAGCTCAGCTTTTGGGAGAGTCTTTTTTTAAGACTTTATTTATTTGAGATAGAGAAAGATAGAGCATGAGTGATTTGGATGGGAAGAAGAAGAGGGAGATACTGACTCCCTGCTGAGCAATGCAGGGCTGTGTCCCAGGATTCTGAGATCATCATTCTATGATCCTGAAATCATGAGGTCATAAGAACCTTAACTGACTGAGCTACCCAGACACCACTGGGGGAATCTTTAGTTATATTTTAAATGTATAAGATCATGTCATCAGCAAAAGAAGATAATTTTACTACTTCTTCTTAAATTTATATGTCCTTTTGTTTCTTTTTCTTGCCTGATTGCTCTACTTAGGAATTTCAATATTATGTTGAATAGGAGTAGTAAGAGTGGGTGGACTTGTCTTATTTCCAAACTTCGAAAGCTTTCAAGCTTTCACCATTGAGTGTGATATTAATTGAAGGTCATATATGACCTTCATTTTTTAAGGTATATTTCTTCTATACTCAATTTATTGTGAGTTATTATCCTGAAAGTTTTGAGTTTTGTAAAAGGCTATTTCTGCTACTATTGAGATGCTTATTTGATTTTGCCTTCCATTCTCTTAAAGTGGTGTATCATATTTATTGATTTGCTTATGTTGAAGCATCCTTGAATCAAAATGGTAAAGTCCACTTGATCGTTGTATAAGATCCTTTCAAAGTGCTGTTGAACTCTGTTAGTATTTTGTTGAGAATTTTTTTCATGTATGTTCATCAATGATATTGGGTTTTAGTTTTCCTTGTTGTTGTTGTTATTTTTGTTGTATACTTAACTGGCTTTAGAATTAGGATGATGCTGACCTCATAAAATATATTTGGGAGGGTCCCCTCCTATTCAATTTTTTGAAAAGTTTTGAAAAGAATTGGCATTAATTCTTCCTTAAATGCTTGTAGGATTCTTGCATGGAAACATCTGGTCCTGGGCTTTCCTTGTTGGGAGTTTTTTGATTACTGACTCTATTTTATTTGTTACTGGTTTGTTTAATTTTTATTTCTTCTGTTTCTTCATGATTCAAACTTAGTAGTTATGTGTTTCCAAGAATTTAATCATTTCTTATAGGTCGTTTAATTTGTTGTGAAATTGTTCATAGTTGTCTCTTATGGTCCTTTGTATTTGTGTGGTTATCATCTGTAATATATTTTATTTATAATATTATTTATTTGAGTTATCTGTCTCTATCTCTCTGTTTCTCTGTCTCTTTGGGGAGACACTGAGTAAATATTAAAAGATCTGTAGGCAGAAATAGAGAATAATACAATAATAGTAGAAATCAACATCTTACTTGCAAGAAATGTTTTACTTGACTGTCTCCTTAATGGGAAGAGGCCAGAGCTCCATTAGTGAAAGTGTGGAGGGGTTAATGTCTGGAAGCATCAAACATCATCCTTAGCTACCAAGTGCTTTTTAATTTCTGTGACTTCTTGATGAATGATGTTATTCAGGGATAAGTAGTTCCCACAGTTCCCCCATATATATGATGCTCCTTCCTCTTCCTCCTGCCAAGGTAGTCTTCAGTAATCAGCCCTAACACCCTTTCTAAGAGTTTAGATGTGGCATCAGAATCATTCTTACCACAATGATCTGGGCAGCCACAGCAAATGAAGGAAGGTAAAATTGTGTACCAATTAGGAGAATCATCACAATCTTGTAGTTAGGAATATAACAGATACTCTGACAGTATTTCTGGTTTATATTGAAGCACCTATAGGAAAAATACAATATCTAGCCTAGCTCTGTGATTGTTGTTTTAATTTATAGATGTTATTAAATATCAGATAAAAAGGGACTTAAGGAAATAAAGTTTTAAAGGGTATCTATCAGTTACAAGTTCTGGGTTTGTAGGAAGATGCTATTAGAATTTTAGGCAAAAAAGATGATGAGGAGGACGTTATTAGAAAATCTGTGCCAGGCATTGTGCTAAATGCCTTAATATGCCAATCATCAAACAACTCTAAATGGAAACGATTTTCCTATGAATTGGAAATCACTATGCCTTATCAAAAAGTAAAATAGAATTGAAATGACTTGTTGAAGGTGAATATTCAGATAAAGGAAGACCATGAATTCATTCACAAAGCAAGATACTTTATGTTTGGAGAACAAAATTAATAGGAAGATGTGGAAGTTTATAACATGGGATTTATTAATTATTTCTTCAATTATGTTTTCAATTCCATTTTCTTTTACAATATGAATAAATTTATTCAATAAACAATTATGAATAATCCTATCTAGCCATGGAGATATGGACATGAATATCCTGACTCTCCCCTTTAGGAAATAAGTCTATCTGGAGAAAAGACAGGTATAAAAACTATTATAATACAGTAATTAATATAGTTTGAACAATTTTATAGTATTGACTACTTTAGAAATCAAGAGATATTGAGGGGTCATTCTATGATGGAGTGAGGTTAGAGAACGATGCTTTAATGGAGTGGTGGAGAAAACAAAATGGAAAAGGAATTAGAAGTGCTGTGTAGAAAATAAATATGGTATCCTGGAAATAAGAGGACTTTGGAAGTGGGCCATGTGGGTTTTAATCCCCTCCTCCACTTACTGGTTATATAACTACTGACATGTTGCCAAATGTCTCCTTGCTTCACATTTCTAACAATAAAATGGATATAATAATAACTAAGAGAAATAACCTTTTTTTTTTTTTTAAAGCTTTTTATATTCTGGGAATGTTGTTAAAGGCTTCAAATCATCATCTGATATAATCTTCTCAATTTTCAAACAATTAAAGAAACAAGCTCAAAAAACTTTGGCAAGTTGTCCAGATCACAGAAATATTAATCAGTAGAGTCAAGATTTGAACCCACAACCATCTGACTTCCAAGTTCATGCTTTTCCCTCTATACCACTCTCCACTTCTAACTGCAAAGTTTTCTTTGGGAATTTCAAAATATAATACATGAAAAATGAATACGGCCACCTGGCTGGCTCAGTTGATTGAATGTGTAAGCCTTTGGCTCAAGTCATGATCCCAGGGTCCTGGGATGGAGTCTTGAACCGGGCTTCCTGCTCAATGGGGATCCTGCTACTGCCTTTCCTTCTGCCTGCCACTCTGCCTACTTGTGCTCCCTATCTCTCTGTCAAATAAACAAATAAAATCTTTCCAAAAATGAGTAAACAAACCAGCTATCAACTTAGCTGGGTGACTGACATAAAACAGGTATTAAACAAATGCTGACCATTAAACTGGCATTGTTCCCATTCTCCTCCATATAAAAGCCAGGAATTTGCATTGAGTACACAGTGGTAGAATTACTAATTGGCATGGCAGCAATATAGGAATAGGAATCTGTATGTTCTTTGTAAGCAGGGAATGTATATTATCCATTTTGTGACCCCACCCTTAGAAGAGTCAAATGACAAAGAAAATAATGGAAAAAATGAATAACCACATTTACACATACTACCTCAGGTTCATATGCACCATTATGGCATAAAGAAAGACTATTTCTAGGTTTGCTTCAAAACCTCTTGCCTGGTGACAAATGACTTTCATTGTTGAGTCTCAGGTACACCAGATATCTGTCTTCAGAGAACCAGGGCTGGCAATTCACGTTAGTTCTTGGGGTTAGAAACCAAACATCTGGGACTAATATGTACTGTTTCCTTTTAGCAGGAAAACTAAATAGGTAAAAGTGACTCATGTTTGACTAAATTATCACTTTATTGTGACCCGATTGACTGAGAAGCTTAATAACAACATATATCGGAGGGTAACCAAGTAAATTTCACAAGAAACATGTGACTTTAAATCGTGCCTTCTCAGTGACATTTTAAACCTCTGAATTTGTGCTTTTTAAACCATTGGGAATTTATCTTTTAAAGACACCTTTGATTTCATGGTTGGAAGCTGGCAAAGACAGCTAAAACTTTCTTACCCTATACCATAATTAACTAATATAATTAAAAATGCCAATCTTATTGCTGCTTTTTTGAACAGAACATTTTGAACATTACTACTTTTTTTGGCCTTGCTAGATCATTTGGAATTTGGATAAAAATCCTCTTTACCCAGAGAAATTGTAGTGTTTGCCTCTGGCCCCATTTGTAGCCTGAAACAACAAGGGTTTCTTAGGAGAATAGAATAATATATACGGCATTGACCCTGGAAATAGGAGACCTGAATCCCAACTATGGCTTTAAATACAGAGAGAGAGTCTTTCGTTTCTCTCTGGGACAACTTAGGAATGACTTTGTGGGGAAGGAATCTCCTGAATGAACTCAGGTTTTTCCAAAAATCAGGAGTGTGTTCAGTAGGAAAACAAAACATTATCATAATGATCTAATTTTTTATATCCATCCAGGTGAAGAATAGCAAAAGCTTATGGCATGTGTCAAATACCCCAGGCATTTATGGTGTCATGGCATATGCGATGAGCAAGACGTGTGACTGTGGGCTGCAAGAACCACTGAGGAATCATGTGGACTCTGAGAGATATTCATGATTCTGAAATCTACTTACTGCCTCTGACATTTTTATCAGATTCTCCATGTTCGGGCCAAATCACATCTTAAATATCACAAGCTACTGACAACTATTACTATTCTCTAAATCTTTTCAATCAAAGTATTCTAATTTTCAATAAAAAATTTGTAATTGCGTTTTTTTTTCCTCTTTGGACACATGGAAAGAATTTTATAAATTAGAAGATGCAGATCCAGATGTGAGCATTACCCAGTTACCAGCTAGCTGTCTGATTTTAGGCAAGCCAATACTTAAGCATCAGCTGATTGAAAGCAACCCCTTTTTTCTTCTCTTCTCTCCTCACCTCCTTTTCTTCTTCACTTCCTCATTTTCCACCTTTTCCTTTTCTTTCTCCACCTGGGTCCAAAATCAAATGTGAGAGATCATTATACATACCTTATCTGACTAGAAAACAAGGATCAAATTAAATGTTGATAAAATGGAATGGGGAAGTATCTCAGACTCATTGGGCTTCTAAAACAAGATCTTATAGATTGGCTGGCTTAAACAACAGAAATTTATTTTTGGTAAGGGTCCTCTTCCTGGCTTGCAGATGGTCATCTTCTTATTGTGTCCTCATATGGAAGAAACAGAGAGGGATAGAAAGATTTTGCGTTTCTTCTTCTCAGGGCACAGATTCCATCACGAAGACTCCACTCTCAAGGTATCCCAAATTCTCCACCTCCAAATAGTACCACATTAAGGATTAAAGATTCAACATATGACTTTTTGGGGGACACAGTTATTCAGTCCATAGCAGGAAATGGGAACCTCCTCCATGAAAACAGCAAAAACACTAGTAAAAAAAAAAGTCAAAATCAAGTCATTGAGGACATTAATCAATTAATTAATTAAAGGCTTGCAACAATATGAGGATTATTTATTCACACACACACACACACAAAATATGAATCTTGGTAAGAACAAGAAGCTTTGTGTCTTTTTACTTGCTCCAGTCCCACCTTTTTCTCCTCAGCTCTGCAGCCTCCTTGAAAACCAGCTGCCTAGCAGACTCTGGAGGAATAGGAGTTTGGGAGACTAGATTTAGTTTGGGCTATTCATTTATGAAACACTTCCTTTAAGCACTTCTAAGGCCTGGCAAGGAGCCAATGATTTTAGTATTTGAAATCATATATCTAATGTCCTAGCAAGACATAGGCTGAGCAGGGGACTATTTCTACGTTAAAAAAAAAAAATACCTATTAAGAATGCCTCTCTGCTCTAAGGAGTTAAAAAATGTTCTCAGATAATTCAGATGTGGATATGTCCACATTTTGAAAATAGGAATGATGAAAAGTTTTCTCAAGAAGTGAAGGCTCCCAGTAATGCTGGCATCTTGGCTGTGTAGATGTATAAGCAAAGTCATAGAACAGAGATATGGAGAGAGAATGCTTGCAGACTAATACATAGTCCGATTGGGCTCATGATCTCCTCATAGATTTTTCTTTTTAAATTTTATACTTTTTAGATTTCACCACATTTTGGTGCTAAAAGCCAATTCCACTAACTATAACACAATTATCACTTCTCTATGCACTTTCGAGCAATTTCTAAGTTGAATATGGGTATTTGCCATATTTCTGGAAATGTAAGTTTAATTATTCTTACGTTTATTCTCTTTGCTATGCTATGGAGATTTTAGATTTTTTCTACAATAATCCTTCATTTTATGCAATGTAGCAGAGCCTATTGTCTGCTCTTGGAACTTAGTTTTCTTTTTTTTTTTTAAGATTTTATTTATTCTACAGAGAGAGACAAAGTGAGAATGGAAATATAAGCAGGGGGAGTGGGAGAGGAAGAAGCAGGTTTCTTGGATATTAGGGAGCTTGATGCAGGGCTAGATCCCAACACCCTGTGATGATGACCTGAGCTGAAGGCAGATGCTTATCAACTGAGCCACCCAAGAGACCCATAACTTAGTTTCCTTTGATGACTCTATCTGGTGTAAGAATTTAACTCAGTCCTCCCTCAGAAATTCTGACCCATCCAATGGGGAATAGGTTCTGCAGGAAACTCAGTTGTTGATCCCCCATAAATCATGGGACCTCTCAGTCTGCTACTCAATGCCAACTGCTTTTGACTTCCCCAGTATGTAATCTTTTTAAGTCATAGTCTTCCATTCACCCTTGAATCTTCTTTTTTTTCTGAGTCTGCACTCTGGACACCCCTCCAGACTCAAAACCTGATCTCATATTTTTTTTCTACTCTTATGTACACACATAAAGTTTCAGCTATGAGCTGGGTGTCACCTTTCACCCACTGCTGTTCTTGTCCTTTACCTCCATGCATGTTTACATAGGGACTAGTATCTACTGTTCTAAACCAATAAAAAACATAGTCAAAAGCACTTTGTTTACCTAATTTTGTCTTTTACCTCATTTTACTGAAACAAAATCAGATACAAAAATTCTCTTGGAGAACACATACTATTTATCCCCAATAGCTGTCTCATTCCAAAGTACCCTTTGCTTTCTCACCTTTTATGAATAAAGACAATATGCCCACATAGTTCCCAACATTATTGATATTATCAGTTTTTTCCCCCCTGTCGTTGGTTTGCTGATGGTACTTGATCCATTGACTTTGCCATGGTCCTTACCGCTACTATCACTAATCACATTCATTGTGCATTGTTGTTGTTGTTGATAGCATTATACTTTTAATTGGGCCAGGTCATACTTCACAGAGGCAGAAACTCTTGCTAATAGTGTTGCCTTTCTTCAAAAGAAGTTGACTAGCAAGTATTATATTCTATTTATGAGAATCATGGCTTAAATGAAAATGGCTAAAAAACTGTGGTTCAAAGTACAGAGGGAGGCAGTGTGAAAAGGTAGATCTTGTGAGTTCCCTCTGATTTCCCACTTCTGTTGCCTTTGTTCAGACCTCTTTGCCAAAGAGCATTACCAAAGTTATCTACATGGTCTCCCCATGTCTTATCTAATCCATTCTGATCTATCTTCCCAGTTATGGCAAAATAGTACTTAAAGTATTTCTTCTGATTTTCTTTCAGGAAAAGTAACTAATGAATTTTTGGATTCTATTCCATGTGGGAGAGCATACTTTGTATTATTCCCATACTTTTTAATTTACAGAAGCTTATTTTATGGCCTAGGACATGACTTAACCTCAAAAATGTTCCTTGTTCAATTGAAAAGTATGTATTTTCTACTGTTTTGGGTGGGATATTGTATAGATATCTGTTAGGAATAGGAGGTTTATAATCTTTTTTAAGTTTTCTACTCTTATTAATCTTATATCTAGTTGTTCTAGCCACTTTAAAGGTAAGGTATCAAATGATCTAATTATTATTGTTGAATTATCTATTTCTGCCTTCATTTATATTAGTTTTACTTTGTATGTTTTGGTGCTCTGTCTTAGGTGCATATATGTCTTTATTAATAGCATTTCTTCCTAATGCATTTAACCTTTCTTTGTCATTATAAGAGTTCTCTTTTTTATCATATTTTTAACCAAAATCTGTTCTAAATTTTATTTTTATTTATTTTTATATTTTTTAAAGATTTATTTGACAGAGAGAGTGAGAGTGAGCACAGGTAGGGGGAAACAGCAGAGACAGAGGGAGAAGCAGGCTCCCCAGTGAGCAAGGAGCCAAATGCCAGATTTGGGGATTGATCCCGGGACCATGGATCATGACTTTATGACTTCAGCCAAATGTAGACAATTAATCGATTGAGCCACTCAGATCCTCTATTAACAAACCTTCAAAAATTGTCTTAAAAATTTCTTTCATTTGCTGTCATCCTGAAGACCATTTCTAAAGGCTCTGTTTTTTATTTGTTTGATTTTTGTTTTTGTTTTTAATGATTTTAAATAATTTCCCTTGGAATGAGTCACCAGAGTTCCCCATGTTCTCATGCCTGAAGCTGATCTCCTGATGAATTTCAACACCTTTAATATTTGTATAATTCTTCTCTATCCCCAACCTCTCTACATACATATACATGCAAGTATACATGTTCATATACAGAGTAACTGTTTTTCTATATCTGAACTAGATTTCCATCTATATCCTTTATTCTGTTAGAGAGCAGAGAACACAATCTAGTCAGTTTTAATGAACTCAGTTACTTCAGAGTTTGTCAGTTATTTTAACTCAAAGTGTCCATTAAAAATGCTAGTTTATTTTTCTTCTTTCCTTCACCCTGGGATTATGTTAACATCCTAGTGGCCTGTATTTTCAGGTGTGGAAGACAAGTAAGAAAAAGACATAGTCCACAGACGTCTTGTGGAATACTCTGAGGTGTTCAGTTTTGTCTGATCTCAAGTATAGCAAATCTCCCTGCCCTGACTTCTGAGGCTACTCTGTCCACTTTTTATCCCTCCATATCCCAGTGTTCTGATGTTGTCATAGGAGTGTTCAACACTCTCCTTCAGAAATAATTAGAATTCTACTAATAGACGAGGAAACGCAGCCCTCCCCATATCCTTTTCTGGGACAATAGGAGACATGGAACACTACTTTGGGCACTTTCTTCCCCAGCAGGTATCTTGATTTTTCTGTTTCTAAACCATAGTGGGGAGAAAAATCTCCCGAACATTGATATGTCTCAGAGTTATAGCCCAAAGCTGAGTATAAGTGACTACTGGTCTCAGATCTCTAAACTGTCCCTTGGAACTCCCCTAGGGAGATGTCCCAAAATCTCCCTAAGTCCCTACAGAACTCTTCCTCAGAGATCCCACCAATTTTCCTATTTTGCCTTCTCTTTAACTTTTCTTCAATCTGTGACCAAATGATTCTGTATCTTTTCTGAAGTATGAACATCACATCTGGAGGAATTTCTTTCTTAAAATCTTTCAAGTATTAGAAATGTATGTGTGTATGTATGCATGTATGTATGTATGTATGTATGTATGTAAAAGCTGAGTGTTTGAGATATCTGCCCCCTGATTCCTTAGTGATGATTCTACTTGGTTTAGCAGCCTGGATTGTGAGCCCAAAAGGTAAAAAGGAAGTATTATTTCAAGAGTGAGTATGCCTATTGGTTAACTTTTGAAAAGCCATTTTGATATGTGTTATTTCTTTTTCCTGGATTGCATTCCCTAACCTACTGACAAAGTCCTAATGATCCTATAGGATTCCAAACCTTGTAAAACTTTCATTGCCTATCACAGAAAACCAGATTACTTCTTCATGTACCCTCATGTGTGTTTATATCCATTGTTATATTTATTCTTTTATATTATTTCATATCACTTTTTTTTACCTGTCTGCCTTCCATTTTAGACTATACATACTCTGAATGCTAGTTTTGAGGTTTCATTACTGTATAATACATGTTTTATGAGTGAGTCGGAGTGAAAACATGAAGGAAAGACACACTAAGAAAATAGAATTCAAGAGGGAGATGTTGAAGATAGGTGTGAACTAGGGATCAAGGGCACAGTTTGTAGTAAGATTCTCCCATAGTGAAAAACATTCTAGAACCCCTGATTTCTGGTAGACAAAAGTACTTTCAGAGAAGCTTAGTACTATTCTTGGTAACAATAGCTTATTCAGGTTAGTAGAGAAGAGTAGATTTAAGTGTGTTTGGAAGTCAGGAGACAAGATTCTAGTTCTCATCTTGCCAATATGCTTCATACACAGACTTCAGGTTCTCAACCATTAAGGAGAGGAATAAGAAGGCTTTGTTTTGTGATTAAAGTTGCTATTAGCTTAAGATATTCAGTGACACAACTTTTAGACTTTCAATAATCAAAAGTGTACTTTGAGGTATGATTCTCCAGCATATCACCTTGTATCCTACTGAATTCCTAATGAGAGGGAGACAATTTTGTCCTTCCCACCCATTTACTGAGGATTTCAAAGCAAGTGATTCACATTGAAGGGTTGACTCTACAGATCCTTTGCAGTAGTCAACATTTATTTCTTTCTAGTCAACTTTATTTTTGTCCTTAGAAGAATGCTTTCTTTGTGCATACAAAGAATATAAGAAATCAAGAGGGATTATAGATGATTGTCACAGACCAAGTTAAATAGTCTGGATGATTTTCATGATAGCTGTTTATGCACATCTCTTGTCAACACAGTGCCTAGTGATATCATTTTGATAGTGTGAATGTTCATGATGAACACATTTATGAACACTTACATCACAGAAATCAACAAACCTACAAATCTGTTGTTTTCTCCACCCTTAATTTTACCATACACCTGAACTACTTTATACCACTCTTTGGGACAAAGAGAATTTTGGTATCTATGATAAAGAAATGGAAGTATTTCTTAGTTGTAATTACATGATACCTTCTATCTTGAGATATTAAGAAGTATTCTGGCTAGGGCTTAGGACCCAACTTCTTACTCTGGTTCTGCTCTATCTGTCACGTAATATAAGCCATTTTTTTTTCCTTTGGACTCTGTATCACCAGTTTTATTTTTTTAAAGATTTTATTTATTTATTTGACAGAGAGAGATCACAAGTAGGCAGAGAGGCAGGCAGAGAGAGAGGGGGAGCAGGCTCCCTGCTGAGCAGAGAGCCCAATGCAGGGTTTGATCCCAGGACTCTGAGATCATGACCTAAGCCGGAGGCAGAGGCTTAACCCACTGAGCTACACAGGGACCCCCATATCACCAGTTTTAAAATGAAACGATTGGACTAAATGGTGTCCTGGAAGCTTCTAGTTCTATTGATCATGACTTTAGGCTTAGAAGAAATATATTCTGGAGTCTACTGGTATGATAATGCATATAAAATTATTTAATAGAAAAGTGGCTGGTTAATGTCTCTTAAGAGAACAGATATTGGCCTATGTTGATATAAGCATACTCCTTTTAAGGAGATATCTACATAGGCAAAAAGGAGTTCCACCCACACTCGGATTTTTAATCCCTTGAATATATATTTCACATTCAACATTTCACCAGCCTCTTATATGTTTATCATGCCTTTGAAAGCATTTTGATAGTCACACCCCTTTTACTATTCCTTGTATGCCACCTCTGCAGATAGCCTGAATCAATTCTGATCTACATTGCAATTAAGATAATAATTCATCAGTTATTCTCAAATGTTCATTACCTCAATTTTTATTGACATTTGTCATTTGTATTTTCTCCATGTTTGCATTTGTGTAAAGACTTTGCAGAAATTTATAGACAATTTATTCATTCATTTATTTATTTATTTACTACTGATGCCAAGCAATTTCTTCCTTGGTTTGTATGGACAGGAAGATTGGCCCTACATAGAGTTACAGAGTAGGTGAAATTGGTCTTCTTCATTTTCTCCCTCTCTTTCTTTTATTTCTGTCAATAATGGTAATGAAAATAATAGAAAACAATAGCCATCATTTTTCTGAACTCTTATTATGTGCAAGGCACTGTCTCCTGGCATTATGATATTACCCCCTTTCTTATTCCAGCAGGCAGCATATTCTATTCCCACCTTGATCTCCACCATTCTAGCCCCTTGCACTTACCTCACTCTGGCAATGACCAGATTCCTGCCCTTGCTGCTGATTTCAGGCCTTCATGGTTTCACAGCTTCCTAATCCCTCAAACTACCCCCTATCTTGTCTCAGCCCTTCTATGCCAGAATCTCAAGCTGCCTTTCACTTAAAAAAATCACCTCACAAAGTAATGGGGAAAAAATTCTGTGAAAGACAGTTTAAATTACTATAAGAGGATTTTCTATCCACTAAGAAAGATTGAATAAAACCAAATACAAAAACAATGTTATAAAATAGTAGATATTTCCAATGGGATATCACATAGCTAGAAGGGAGCCCAACCATCACATCCTTGCTAGAGTTTGGACTTTGCAGAAGCATACACTGATTGATTTTGAAGTGTAAAATGTTCATAGGGATCAATATGTGAGAAAGGAAAAGTCACATTGTAGTGCAGACTCACAAAACTTTAGCCAAACTTGTAGGAGTTCTGGAGAGAATATTGACTAATGGAGTTGTTTCACATTGTGTCAAAGAGTAGGGCCTTGGTATCCCTACCTTGCTCAATTATCACACATGGGCTATCCTACGTAAAGCATGTCCTTAGGTGAGGCAACTCTCTGCAGCTGAAGCATACCCTAGAATGGTGGACAATTGGCTGTCTCCTGATGGCACCTCTATAGCTGAGCAGAAACCCTTCCCTGAACTGGGATCAGGCAGCATATCTCCATGTTCATCACATGTCATCCACATCTTTTATTGATAATTTCCTTGGTTAGATTACAGAAAAATAAAAATTGTGTACATTATGATTCTATCCATCTTCAGAAGAGTGAGAAATATAAAAGTTTACAAATATCCAAAATGCTGCCATTTTACATCTCTGAGGTTTTAGAATATCTGCTCTCTCTTTCTGGAATTTCTGAAATGCTCCTACCCATCTCTTTCAAAACCAATAGAAAACTGGGTATCCCATGGTACCTGTTTGAGGTTGTTGATTCCTTCCACTGTACAACTCTGAAAGTGAGCTTCCTCCTACTTTGGCTTTTCTGAGACATTTAGTTGTTTGTCTATCGGTGTTATCACTAGGCTGTGAGCCCCCCAGCCTGAGGCCATGCCTAAAATGTAGGTATTCCAAGGTAACTACAGGATGAAATAGATATCAATTGATAGAACTATAATATAACACAGACCTGAAGTCACTAAAGATAGTAAAGAAATACCAAATCATTTGTTTATCAATTATCAGTAATATTTTCACATTTTCCAATTTTCTGCAGATGTATAGTATTGACATCATCTCCTGAGTCCTAAGGCTTTATGGATTTCTACAAAGCACAACAGTTGGTGGCTTCAGGGGGTGCCAGGTGGTGCTGGGACAGCAATCACACCCTGAAGAAAGTCACACCAAGAGATCCAGGGCACCAAAATTTGCTCCAAATTATCCTGATATATGAGTTACTGGCATTCAGCAAATCATGTGGAGTGAAGCACGTGGCTTCTCCTCCAGCAAAGACTTTTTTTTTCTTTTCTTTTTTCTTTTACTGTTGCCAATAAAATAAATTGGGGTGCTGCGGGTTGCATGCAGAGATACGTTGACACAGGCATTGGAAAATATTGTTGACAGCAGTCTGACGGAAAGCAATAATAGCACCTTGCATTTGGTAGAAAAATTGAACTGTTCAAACACAGTATTTGAGTCCCTGTAATATCATAAGCCTATATAAAGTCACATAGGATAACATGTGTTTGACAAAAGAGGGAGTTGGAAGCCTGGAGTACTTTAGTATTTAGTCCATGTCGTTGTCTTTTATATTACTTTACCTACCTTTAGCACGTAGAAGATCTCCCTTCTATTCATCGTGAAGAAAGTTCTTTGATGGTCAAGTAGGCCTTATGCTGGAAATTTTATTCTTTCTCTTTTCTTTTTTTGCTTTTATTTTAATGCCTGTTTCTTTTTCTTTTTCATTTTTAAGATTTTATTTATTTGACAGAAAGAGAGAGATGGCAAAAAAGGGATTACAAGCAGGGGGAGTGGAAGAGGGAGAAGCAGTCTTCCCATTGAGCAGGAAGCCTGATATGGGGTTCTATCCCAGGACCCTGAGATCATGACCTGATCCAAAGGCAGAGATTTAACAGCTGAGCTACCCAGACACCACAAGGCCTGTTTCTTCTTAAAGCCTGTTTCTTTTTAAGGCCAAATCTCTAATGTGAAACTCATCTCGTCTTGTCCATTTAAGGACTTTGTTCCCGTAATTATCCTCTCCTTTTAAATATGATCTTTTTTCTTTAGGACATTATAATAAGCTTCTAAACAGGTTGTAAGATCTTCTACTTTAAAGCAAAATTTATTTCTTGACCACACTTATCTATATTTTTAAATTATGCTTTATTTTAAAACTCCTCAAAGCCACAAAAGATAACCCCTTCTTCCTCATCTCTTATCTTCTCTAAGTCACTCCAATTAGACTATGTCTCTGCCTTTCCCACAGAACTCCTTCTGCTTTTGTCATGATCACTAAAGGCTTACAGTTTTACAAGTTCAGTGGCCAGTCCTTAGTTTTTATGTTATTTGAGCTTTCAGCAACAATTAACCCAACTGATTCTTTCATCCTTCTGTAAATACATTCTCTGGTGCCTAACATACCACTTCCTTCCATTTTCCTTTTAATTCCATCGATGACTCTTTGTTTGTTTGTTTGTTTGTTTGTTTGTTTTGCTTAGTCCACTCTGTCTTTATGACTTCTAAATGTTGACATGTTATGGGGCTAAGATTAATAGTACTGTCTTCTTATTCATCTTATGCTATGGTGCATCACCTCCAGTCCTATGGCTTTAAAGTGCTATTTGTAGGCTGAAGAGACTCAGTTATTTCCAGTAACAACCAGAAAGGCATTTACATAGTGAAGGACTAACATTGCATATCACCTAAGTGAAATCCTAACAATATAAAAAGCTGTAACTGTTTGTCCATGATCAGACAATAACAACTATATCACAATCATCACCTGATTATCAGTGACTAAAGAGAACATGAATTATGTACAACATTTCTATTTTACAAGGATGTTAAAGTGTGAAAGAAGAATGAGCATTGGAATCAATGAAATATGGCCTATTTCCTGTGCCTATTCTACTTTCTCACTTGCATGGCTGCTAAAAGATGATTTAGATTTACCATGCCCAAAACAGAATTCTTTTTCTTTTTAAAAATTTTATTTATTCATCTGAGAGAGAGAGAATGAGAGAGAGTGTGTGTGCGAGAGGAGGGAGTGTTAGAAGGAGAAGCAGACTCCCTGCTGAGCAGGGAGCACAATGTGGGACTGGAGCCTGGGACTAAGAAAATACATCCCCAAAAGCTAATGGTTGGGCTTCCTGATGGAATCGCAGAATGGTTAGAAGAATTCCCATTCATTTGATGCTCTTGGAGAACCATGGCTGTTGTGCTTTCAGGCCCGGTACACTGCTCCCCACCTTCCCCACCCAAGTCATTCAGCACACCTCATATTTTGGAAGGGACAAGAAAGAAGTGAGCCTTTCTGGCAGCACAAGGGGAAAGGCACATGCTCACTCACACACTGTATGCCATTACAGGCTGAGAAAGTATTCTGGCTCTGAGCTCAGCTATCTTGGAGGGAGAATGCCACTGGTACAATGTAACTCTACTTATTCTCTTTGTTTTTTGAAGACTTATTTATTTTGGTGGGGGGGATGAAGAGCAGAAGGAGAAAGAGTCTCAAGCAGCCTCCATGCTCATTGAAGAGCCTGACGGCAGGTGGAGGGGGGGGGGCTCATTCTCACAACCCTGAGTTCATGACCTGAGTGAAACCAAGAGTCTGATCTTTAACCAACTGTACCACCCAGGCTTCCCCTTTCTTATACTCTTGAATGCATCTAGTTTTGGATTCTTCTTCTCCAGTGATTTTCTGGAACTTCTCTATTGGGTTCACTGACTTCCATAAAGACACTCTGGTCCTTGTCAAAAGTAGTGATATTTCTGAACACATCAGAAACTCCTATTCTGCCATGCCATGTCACTTTTCCACGATGTGCATATCTCTAACTTCTAAATTAGTGCCTGGTACATAATTGCTAGGTATATATTCATTTAATGAATAAATAAATACTGCTCTAGTATAAAAAGAACTTGGGTCTAAGTGTTGGCAGGTTGCTTTCCATTTTATGAATTTTTTAAATTTTTTCTCTCCAACTGCAAAATGGAAAGAAATACCTAATTCACAGAGTTTAGGTAAGAATTAAAAATGGTTATTGATGTTAAGTACACATATGTAGTACAGAATATCACATATTATTTTTTGTCTTTATTTAACTGTAAGTTATGGCCTTCTTGTTATTGCCCTGATAGGCAAGATGAAGAACATCATGCAAAATTAGCCAAGTCTCCTCTGGTTCATTTTATAATGTTTGGTTTGGCCTGCTTCTGCAGCTGGTTGAACTAGGCCTCCACATTGTGGTGTCCTCCATTTTGACCCCATTCACTCACTATCACTGTTTCTCTGCCAAAGCAAGCTTCAAGAACCAGGTGAGCCTCCTCCAACAGTGGCACAAGCCTGAGCCCCACTGTATGTTGCAAGTAGGAAGGTGGCACCTCCACCTGGGATTCCCTGCCTCCTGTGGCTTGATGAGCAGGTGCACCAAGCAACAATAAAGTCACAAAGCCCAGGCTTGGGCTCAGTAACCAGTGTATGCTACTGCCTCCAGTTATTTATTTACTTATGAATTATTTATTGTGGCCTGTAAACACACCTCCACACCCAAGTTTATTTATCTTTAATCTCCTTATTTATAATATGGAAGATGTAAACTCATTCTCTTTATTGTAAGACAAGTTGAAAATATGACCAAATAAAATAAAGGGAGACATTTGGATACTAGTTTATGAAATAAAAGGCCTTTCCCCACCACACACACATACAGGAAAGGTAAATGAAGACTGGAGAGAATTATCTTTCATTCTTTCGGCAAGCCGTCCTTTGGCTGTCCTTTCTTCAAACAATCAAGGAAAAACAGAACTTTACCTTGTTATTGTTTTCTTTTTCTCTCTTTCTGTTTAACTAGCTGATCATAAAGGACAAATTTCAAGTAGTATGATGATAGAAATCGTTTTCTACTAAAGCTAGAAAAATAGGCAGTCAGAGTGTATAATTGAGGACATTGTCATATATTATTCTGTTTCCCCATTGCTTAGCCTTTAAAAATAAAGAAAGAGACTAAGGAAATAGCAGGAGTTAAGGCACATGGGTTAAGATTAAGAAATGTGTGGCTTTTGGGGCACCTGGGTGGCTCAGTAGGTTAAACCTCTGCCTTCGGCTCAGGTCATGATCTCAGGGTCCTAGGATCAAGCCCCACATCTGGCTTTCTGCTCAGCAGGGTGCCTGCTTCTTCCTCTCTCTCTCTTTCTCTCCCTCCCTTCTGCCTACTTGTGATCTCTGTCAGATAAATAAATAAAATCTTTTAAAAAGAAAAAAAAAAAAAAAGAAAAGTGTGGCTTTTCCTGAAATTGGGCCAGACAAGTTTCCAAGCTTCAAATCTTTCCCCATTAACATCTTTGGTTGACTAAACTCTATTATTAAAAATGGATCCCCTTTGGAATTTGATACATTTTTTGGGCTTAATATTGCGATTAAAATATGCCTCTTTTTTCCTCTATAACAAATAATTCCATATTTATTTGATCACTCCCTAATACCACAGGAGTAACCTTTATTGCTTGGAGTGTGAGAAGTGAATATTAAAATTTTTGTTTATATTTATTTTTAGCTTTTTTTTGGTATTTTTACTTATATTTCCATGAGTTTTAAATAATTTTATAATATTTTAAAATGCATAAATGTGTTGCTAAACAAGTAACTTTAATAGCAATTATATTTTATAATTAGAAATTATATATAGATGGTACATAGTAAAAATATTTTTTATCAGAAGAATACAATCTGAACTTTCTGTTGGTTAGAATGAGATACTCAAGAGATTATTTCCTCCTCCTCCAACACCATCACTCATATTTTATTCTACTTTAGACTTAAATAATACAAAACTCTTGAGTTCTTGAACACTTGAAGTGGTCTCCTATCACTCTGCATTTGTTCACTTATATCCTTTTCCTGGAACCTCATTTTCTTCACCTGCCAAATTCTTATGTCAGAACTGTATCAGATCTCAGATTTTCTATGAATGTTTCCTGTCTTTTTAAACATCTTTATTGAAATATAATTTAAGCATCATAAAATCTACACGTAAAGTGCATAATTAAATGGTTTTAATACAGTCACGGAGTTGTTCCCCCATTGCTAAAATATAATCCAAGAACATTTTCACCACTCTGAAAAGAAATCCTGTACCTATTAGGAGTCACTCTTCACTTTTGATTTGAAAACATATATAGCTGCAGTAATCAAACAATGTGTTACTGAGGCTAATGAAAGTACACATAGTTCAAGGAAATACAATTGAAATTCAGAAATAAACCTTTGTGTATATAGTCAACTGATTTTCAGTAAGGGTGTCAAGAAAATTAAATGGGAAAAGAACAGTACTTTCAACAAATAATGCTGGTGTTAACTGAATATCCATGTACAGAAGAATGAAGCTGGATCTCAACATCATATCTTACACAGGAACCAATTAAACAGATTATAGACATAAATGTAAGAACTAAAACTGTATATATTTTAGAAGACAACATGAGTGAATAGTCATGATATTGGATTGGGTAATAATTTCTTAAATATGACACCAAAAGCACAAACAACAAAAAGGAAAAAAAATCATTTGGACTTACTCAAAATTCAAGTTTTATTCTGTAGTATCATCAAGAAAGTGAAAAGATAACCATCAGAATAGAAGAAAATATTTGAAATTTGTGTATGTGATAAGAAACTAGTGTCTAGGATACAAAAAGGACTATTTAATGAAAAAAATAAAGATAAAAAATTAAAGTGTGCAAATGATTTGATTCTTTTTGCAATTTTGATAATTTGCAAAGAAGATGTAGAAATGGTCACTAAGCATATGAAAAGATAATCAAAGTCATTAACCATTAAGGAAATGCAAGTTGTAACTGAGGTACCACTTTATATCCACTAATATGCTTATAATCAAGAACACAAATAATGAATATTAAAGAATATGTGGAGAACCTGGGACCTTTATACATTACTGATGGGAATATAAATGGCAGGAAAAAGTATATATATATATATATAAATGGTGTATATATACATGTGTGTGTATGTGTGTGTGTATATATAAATATATATATATGTATATATATACACCATATATATACGGTATATAAATATGGTATATAAATATATTATATATATATAATATACCATTTATACACACACACACACACACACACACACACACACACACATAAAATTTAGGTATATATGTAAATGGTAGAGTCATTTGGGAAACTGTCTGGCCCTCAAAGGTTTAAGTAATGTAGTGACAATATGACCCAATGATTCTATTTCTTTTTTTTTTTTTCAAGATTTTATTTATTTATTTGACAGAGAGAGAGAGCATAAGTAAGCAAAACAGCAGGCAGAGGGAGAGGGAGAAGCAGGCTTTCCCCTGAGCAGGGAGCCCAATATGGGCATCAATCCCAGCACCCTGGGATCATGACCTGACCTGAAGGCAACTGCTTAACCAACTGAGCACCCAGGCACCCCTGATGATTCCATTTCTAAGCATACACCCAAATAAATTAAAACATGCCCTTCTCTGGCCATCTGTACCCCAACGTGTATAGCAGCAATGGCCATGGTCACCAAACTGTGGAAAGAACCAAGATGCCCTTCAACGGACGAATGGATAAGGAAGATGTGGTCCATATACACTATGGAGTATTTTGCCTCCATCAGAAAGGATGAATACTTAACTTTTGTAGCAACATGGATGGGACTGGAAGAGATTATGCTGAGTGAAATAAGTCAAGCAGAGAAGCTCAATTATCATATGGTTTCACTTATTTGTGGAGCATAATAAATAACATGGAGGACATAGGGAGATGGAGAGGAGAAGGGACTTGAGGGAAATTGGAAGGGGAGATGAACCATGAGAGACAATGGACTCTGAAAAGCAATCTGAGGGTTTTGAAGGGGCAGGGGTGTGGTGCCTTTCTCTATCTTTTAAATGCATATTTAAAAAAATCAACTCATATAATATGTTCTTTATCTTAACCTATGTCTACCATGGTAGTTCATAGACTTCTTGAGGGTAAAAACTGTTTCTTATGCATTTCTGCATAAATAACATGTGATAGAAATAGAAAGTCATATTAAGTAGGCAAACTTATACTTTAAGGTATAAAGTTACAAAGCAGGTATCTGGTACAAGGTAGGCATCAAAAATACCTTCAACTAAGAGGGTACCATAAAGTCCTGCCCATTAAAACTTTAATGAGGATCAGTTGGTGGTCATTTGAGACTTCCATTGGTGAGTATTGGGTTGAACAGACAATTTTAGGAAGATTAGCAAAGAAAGAAGTCAAGAAACCTAAATGTTTTTAGCTTCTCAATTTTCTTGTATACCAGTTAAAATTCACATAGTAAATTTTATATCAGAGTGTCATCATGCACTTGTTCCAACTTCCATGTAAGATTGTTTGAAATTAATGAATTTTTTTTTGAAATGAGTATTCTCAAATGTCTCCAGATCTATGAAAAAAATCCAATTTCTAGTTTTCTCTTCATAACCCTGGCACCTATAGCACAAAAATATATGATTTTATGAAAAGGCAAATGTATGTAATCTAACAGAATTGGTTGAATTAGAAGCAGCTAGAAGGATGAAAGATAATGGAAGAGAAATTTTCAGGAAAAGAGAGAAGCAAGTAGAGGGATGCTGCAAATCATACTTTTAACATCATGATATTTTGAGCTGAGTTTCTCATGAGATGATGCACCATGAAAGAAGTGTCCATCCAGAAGTCAGGCCAACTCTGATCACAACCAACAAGTGATGTGAAGAGGCATGATGTCTTCAGAAGGTCATAGAACGGCCATGCAAAAAAGCAACATTTTTTTTTTAATTTTCACATATACAATAATTGGGTCATGACCTAAGTCCTGATCATCTTCTCATCTAAATATTTGACTTTGATTTGGGTGAAAAATTCTCCTTGTTCTTTTGAGTGTAGTGGTGCCTGAAGGACAGTGCTCAAGGTCTGACTCTGATACCTCTGATAACATGAATACAATTCAACAGATATGCTTGTGCTTTATAAGACTATTGGTCAGTCACTCTTCCACTGCAAATGTCAACTTCATCTGCATAGGAGCAAGGTAACAAACTTTGTCCCTATGATCCCATGATGCAGGTACCGAACATAACTTTAGCCATATTCAGGCTTGGTTGAATCTCAGTGACTTACTGAATATCAGTTATAAGTTCTCTCTCATATCTCTATAAAAAGTATTATACTCTGAGTTAAGAGTATGTATAACCAAAGAGTAGCTGGTGACCACTAACATATACAAAGAGCTTTGAATTCACTTGAAAAACAAAGTTGTGGTAAGGAGATGATCTTCAGGCTCCTATTTTGAGCAAGTCTAGTAATATCCTACTTAATTTATCTTTAAAAACTTCTCATTGTGTTCCTCCATATCATTGGATAATTTTAAGATCCTCATAGGTACCCAGAGGAAATTCTCAAGTGTTTTTCAATGTAGCTTTTCAAGCTAAGGAGAGAAGGAAGCTCTGTTTTTGTGAACTTTCAGTCTCCAGTACTGTTCCTGAATTAGCTAGAAAATTAGCTAGTTTTTTTCCTGGCTTCTCTTCTACCATGGCTTTTCCAATGAGCCATACATTCCATACTCTGAAGTCCAGTAGTACCATCAGAAAAAATTAAGTATAAAAGTCAAACAAAACTTTAATGAAAAGAACATGCTTCAGGTGACTCTGTTTTCCGTATTCTGAGTCTGATTTGTCTCTCATAATTCAAGGTCCTCTAGTCAAAATACAAGCTTTTTGGAGTGCCACCATTCTTTTAAAAAAGTTGAATCAGCCTGGGGAATTCTTTTTTTTTTTCTTTTTACTAATAAACTAGAAAAATGATCTTCACCCATGAATGTATAATATCTATCCTCACATTTCTTAGTGTTTATACACACATACATTGGCTCCTAACATCTAGTTAGGGAACATTTCCTGCTGTGAAACAATACTCAAGTATTCTCAATACTCCCTATTAACTTTGACTCTCTCAATGGCATTCCTTCTTTATCTGCTATCATTTTGTGCTCGCTTCTCCTTTTTCTTTGACTTGAAGCCATTATAAGAACATTTGGTTAATAGTTACTTAGAGTGATTAACTTAGGTCATTTAACTTAGGTCATTGTGTTCATTCTTCAAGGGGCTGGGGTATGTAGTTGCCTCTGAAAAACAGAGTCTCAGGGCCCTTGGGTGGCTCAGTTAGTTAAGCAGCTGTCTTTGCCTCAGGTCATGATCCCAGGGTCCTGGGATGGAGTCCACATAGGGACTCACTGACCAGGGATTCTGCTTCTCCCTCTGCCCCTCCGCATTGCTCATACAAGCATGAGTGCTCTCTCTCTCTCTCTCTCTCTCCCCCTCGCAAAAATAAATAAAATCTTTAAAAAATCCCCCAAAACAAAATCCCTGCAAAACAAAAACAAAATCTCGGACTTTATCAAAATAATGACAGAAAAATTAGAGGGCCAGTGGTTCTGAACGTCTATCCTGAGGACCATATTTTTAGTTATTTCTGCTTAATCATAGTAGTAGCCTACACCTTTCTCACAAGATTTCTCACAATGATATCTTCAAATACCTAACATGTTAGAGCTCTTCTACATTTAGCTGATAAAATTAAATCAACAAAAATTTCAGGAAAGAAAGGTAGAAGTACTTGATTTATCTGAGACATTATGCTTGATTTCCAGTAAGCACATACAATTTGAGGAATTCTAAATCTGTGGTACGTAGAATATAATTTATTCTTTTTTTAAAGATTTTATTTATTTATTTGATAGACAAGATCACATGCAGGCAGAGAGAGGAAGGGAAGCAGTCTCCCTGCTGAGCAGAGAGCCTATGTGGGGCTTGATCCCAAGACCCTGGGACCATGACCTGAGCCGAAGGCAGAGGCTTTAACCCACTGAGCCACCCAGGTGCCCCGGAATACAATTTATTCTTAAGCTTCTTTCAAAGAGTACTTGAAATTTTCTATTTGTTCTTCTGTGGAGTGTATATGTGGGTTTTCAGACTGAATCTTGGTTGAATTTGCTCCGCTGTCAGAATCCTAATCTAGCCAAGTGTAGGCTAGCATGAACACTGGCCAGCTACAAAACCAAACAAGTAAAACAATAGCAAAACACTTTTGAACTAACTTGCTTTCTTCTATTTTGCCTTATTACAATCATTGTTCTTGGAAGTTTGATATCAAAACCTGGCTAAGGCAAATTCACCTACTTAGGTTGAAGGCAGTATGGTCCTAATTCTTGGAATTGTGCTAATGGGAGGAAATTCCTTAAGAGAAATCTCTCCTTTGCATTTATCTCCAATTGCCTGTACTTGGCAGTGAGCTTGCCCGGTGATTGTCAATTCCAAAACACCACACATTGTCAGAATGATGTATGGACTTTCTGGGTCAGCATAGTAGCATCTGCAGCAAACACCTGATATGCCCCCATTTACTATGGCTCTGACACAGACATCTCTTCCTTTTCACTTGCCTCTTTGCTTTGTGTAGACTTGTGCTGTTTGTTTTAGATAATCCCTGCATCAATAAGGGCCCAAACACTTTGGAAAAAGAAAACAAAACAAAATAGCAGTGGGTTTATTGAAAATGAAAGATGACCTCTTAAAGAAGAGGTAATCCACTTAAGAAGCATAATCATTCAGTATAGATATGGGGATCAATTGAAGCAATGAATAAAGTTATTAGGCCTGATAATGCTTATGGAAAACATAATAATAGCTACCATTTATTAAATCACTATTGTGGGTTTAACTTGGTACCAGTAGCTTTACACATAATATAAATCACCCCTGTTATTGGTACTGTGTACTGTGCATGAAGAGCCTCCTATGCATGTGCTCCTGACCTAGATGCCACTTGCCCCTTCTGTTTGTGGAAGAATAGTCTTTACTCATATCATGCTGTGCATGCTATCACTTATTCTATCACCCTTACATATATGGCGTTCTGTCTAATGGAATGCACTGAATACAAAGATATTCTTCACTCTTTGTTTAATAGTATCTATGTACTGGCATTAGGTTAAATTTTTATGCACATTGTTGATGAGAATATCAGCCGCTATATGATAAATGCCTTCTGTTTGCTAAACAAGCTACCAGTGTCATTCAAACAGGTGCAATGAATGTGTTAAAAGTTTTGACAGGTAAGGAAACTGAGGTTGAGAGACTTTAAATATATCATCCAAGGTCACACAGCTGGTAAATTCAGGGGCTTTGAACTGAATCTGGATTAGTCTGATTCTGTAGCATGGGCTTGTTCCAATCCGTCCCAGTTTGTGTGTGTGTGTGTGTGTGTGTGTGCGCGCGCGTGCGCATGAACACAAGTTACACATTTTATGCTAACATACATTTCTTAAAGGCTCTTGACAAGAGATTCATAACTTATAGCTGAACTATTTTTTTAATACTTGTTTTCTCTCCTTTTTTAATATTTTATTTATTTATTTGACAGACAGAGATCACAAGTAGGCAGAGAGGCAGGCAAAGAGAGGGGAGGGAAGCAGGCTCCTTGCTGAGCAGAGAGCCTGATGTGGGGCTTGATCCCAGGACCCTGAGATCATGACCTGAGCCAAAGGCAGAAGCTTAACCCACTGAGCGACCCAGGCACCCCTATAGCTGACCTTTTTAACAGTCTTTTCAGAACTAAAATTATACATTATTTATAGCAAAAAAAGTCCTTAAAAACTAATTCTGATTTATCAAACCATAATTAAGGTGATAAGATTTGATTTGCACTTAAAAAGTATATTTTAAAAATTCTCATTCAAGGGAAGACTATTTTTCTTACCTATTTCATGTATGGGAAACATAAATCAGCAGCCAGGAAGATAGCAATCATGTCTACTTATAAGTTAAAAAAAATTACCCACAATGAAAAAAAGAAGCCAAACTAAGTTTATTTAAAGCATGGAAAATACACAGGAACCACCATTATCTACAGTCAGAAATAAAACAAAGCAAAAAAAAGACCACACACAGTTGTGACTGCTTTAAGCACTGATGCACTAATCACTACCTTTCTGTTTTATGGGCTCAGCTCTAACCAATAACTCCATTATTTATGCTTAACATGCCTGCAATAATTATGGTGGAGGCATTTAGCTCAGCCATGCATATTATTACATTCCCAGTATTTCTAGGTCATGAAAAAAAAATCTTTATGAAAAGATATAAGAAATTGAACTACCACATTGCTTTAATCATGGCCAACATCAGATACAGTTACGAGTGTTTTTTTAGTGTCTGTCTGAACCCTTGGAGAATTCCAGTTCCCATACCCAGAGAACACTGACCATTGGCAATGCAAGTCTATTGAATCCTTCATCTCATATTAACTATGGCTCCCTGGCTAATTCCTTGATACCCATGAATCTCATCTGATTGCCTTATTTTAGCCAATGCTTTGCCCCAAATCTTGTGCCCTGACTCTTATTATTATTATTCTGATAAAATTTTAAAAGTCTTTCTAAAAAGTGAGTCTTTCTACCCCATTGGGACAACTTTCTTCGGCTGCCTTTAGAATGCTCAGTTCATGACAATTAGGTATGGGTCTGATCTGCGTGGTAGATAAATATTTCAGGTTTTTCTGGGTCTTTCCCAACAGAACCAAATAGTATATTTTCCCCATTATCATCCATCTCATTTGCTCTGTAACTCTCATTTACCAGGA
The DNA here is from genome assembly GCF_010015895.1 of Lontra canadensis. Classification (NCBI taxonomy): domain Eukaryota; kingdom Metazoa; phylum Chordata; class Mammalia; order Carnivora; family Mustelidae; genus Lontra; species Lontra canadensis. The sequence goes on from NW_022631139.1 coordinate 1,369,804, forward strand.
ATGCAGAAGCATCTTTCCTGAGCTGACATTCTCTGGGTGATCAGTGAGTCATACCCTCACCTCAGCCCTATCTAACTTCTTAAATTTTCTTCTACACTTCCTGATGATTCAGCTCTCGCAGAAAATAAATGTGAAAAATTACTCACAAGGGATCAAGACAAAATGGCAGTGAGGTGGAAGGGATGCTTTTAGGCAAAACTACTTTAATTTACCTTCAAATCACAAATCTACTCCTAGGGTAAGGTTTGAATTAAGAGCAATCCAAATTATTATATACATACCTTAGATTTAAAATTTCTTCATGAATCATATTTTAGGTATTAGGAAGAAAAGGAAGTTACAGTGCATAAATGTAGAGCTCCATAGTAATAAATTGCACTTATCAACTTAGTACAAAGTTTACTTAATTCTCTTTTTAATTATTTGAAGTAAATGTTAGAATTGTCTTGATTTTATAGAGGTGGGAGTTAGTATTAGAAAAATTTTGTGATTGCTGTAAGTTCACATAACAAGTAGGTGAATGAGCATGGATTCATGGCCAGGTTAACTTGTCTTCAAAGATGGCATTTCTGTATCATTATGACTTTCTTAGGAAAATGACTTTAGGAAAAATGTAAGTTAACAAAGTTGGTTTTTTGTTTTGTTTTGTTTAATTACAGATGTACATTCTCCTGGTCCTCTTTCCTTCTCTATACAGAATTATCCTTAATTAGGTTCCTCATTCACCCATTAATAATCTAATAATAACTATCTGTACCTTCAATTGATTTTAAATCATCATATGCCCTCCACTAAGAGACTGTGGGATGAGAAATTACAGGGTTTTTTGTTTTGTCTGCTTTTTTGTTTGTTTGTTTATTTGTTTCTTAAATATTGCTGAGGCACCAGTGATCTCCCAATTAGGAAAAAAAAGATTTGAGAGGAAAAAGGACTGAATATTCCACATAGGCAACCATATTAGACAGTAGAGGTTCTAGAAGAGCTGTCTTTGTATTTGGCAGTAGAACAAATTCAGTGTTCATCAGCTGATGGTAATGGTACCACTCTGCTTCATGATAACTGAGGGACAGTTTAGAGTAGTGACGGATTAAATCATGGATAAAACTTTTTAATAAGACCAAGATAAACTGGATATTCAGGGTAGTCAGAGGTCAAGACAGTGGTGGGTATGCAATTGAGGATGTATCAGGAGAAGAGTTGAGAAAAAAACAACAACAAAAAAGATGGTATTTAGCCTGTGACAAAGACTTTGGTTGACACTATTGCTGTCTTCAAATACTTACTGGCCTGTATTAAGAAGAAATTGTTGGGCTTCTTTCTATTTTGTAGCCACAGAATGAAAAACTAAGATCTACAAGTGGAAATTATTAGGAGCTAGATTTGGGCTTAATGGAAGAAAGGACTTTCAAATAATTTACGTTGTCCTGAAATGGAATGAACTGCCTGGTGAGGCAGTGAATTCCTGAGCACTGGAAGTGTACAATAAGAGGATACATGACCACTTATCTGGAATTTATGCATCTAGTTAGAGGGTTAATACAGATGACCTAATCTCATTTTCCATTCCGGGAGCTCATGATTCGATACTTGGCTGTGTCTGTTCCAAGAATGTTTTAATGTGACTACTATAGCCTGAGCCAACACAATTTGGTGGATCTATGACCAACTCAACAGCCTCTTGATTTTCTTTTTTTAGTATTTTGTTATTTGTTATATACCTTTTTGAAGTCTATTACAGTTTGAGTCAATAAATTGGCTCTCTTATGTTGATCAGTAGCTCTAGTCCCAGCTTAGCTCCTTCTTCCAACAGAGAGAGAAAGAGAGTAATCAGCCATAATGTGTATTGAGGTGAAGGCCAATCACTATTCTTAAGAATCTTTTTTTCCCTGTACACAGTCCTTTTTTTTTTTTTTTTGGTCCTGTTTCCTCATTTACTATTCAAAATGTATCATGAAAATTTTTGTATAGACCAAACAGGTGAAAGATAATTAGAATCACATAGAAGGCAATTCTGAAATGGGTCTATAGCATTTTAAGGTTTTGAGCTTGTGGGAAGTGACTACAGATGCATGCAATAAATCCTAATTTATTTAGTCACAAATACAGAACTAAACAGAAATAAGACACTACAGAGCAAGAACGGATGGCGTATTTCAGTAGGCATTTTACTAACCCCTCATGTCCACAAGAGGCACAACACTACCACATTTTCCATACTGGTGGGGTCCTAAAAAAAAAAAAAAAAGCCAAAACAGCTGAATTTTTGCTAAGCCATTGTCCTTTTTACAGTGAGGTAAATGTACCCTATGATCTACATATTTCCATTTATGTAGGAATCTACAATTAACATTAATACATTAACTTGACATTATAACTGCAATTAATTAAAACAAAGGATAAGTAAATACAGTATTAAGAGATCCTCTGATGCTTGAAAATATTAAAACCACATATATGATTTACTCTAAGTCAAGGCATAACTATTTTTTTAACTTATTTTTATTTGTCCTGAATTTCAGTATTTTACTTGCTTCTGTGCATTTTATTATTTTTTGGCTTAAATATTGTTTTGTTATCTCTTGGGTGTATTATGGATTTCCAACTTGCTTTGGGCCCCATCACTGTATTGCCTTGACATGCAACTCTGTCCAATCTTCTATTGCCTGTTCATTTAATTTATCTGCTGTTTATCCTCTGTTCCACATCATTAATAATAATGACAAATAAAATGCAACCAACTCTCATCCCCATGGCACCTCGCAGGGAAGCCTTCTGGCTGAATAAGCTTCTATTTATCATTTAACCTTAGATCTAGACTGTTGGCCATTCTTCAATCCATTAGACAGTGCTTCAAATATAAACCGGCCTGCATTCATGATTTCTAATTATTTAACAGAACCCAGAAATGTTGGATCTTTTTGTTAATTGTTAATGTTAATCATAAGAAATCAGGGATGAAGTATTTTGATTAGCAGCAATTTGTATTTTCTTCATCATAAATACATTATATTCTTAGAGCAAATAAATTTGATTTCATCCATATCTGTTAATTAGTCCAATGGTGGATATTAAATATTATGGTTGGTGAGGATCAGATATTGTTTCTACAATTTGAAAACAAGTACCCCAGTAGACTTCTTATGCCATTTTTTATTGCTTTTTGAATTAGAGACATTTTTTATGCAAATAACAGAGGCGTGAGGCATGTATCAGTCACAGCTTTTCAAGATACTTAGCTTCCTGTCCCTTGTCTACCTCATAGGGAAGATTCGTCTGTAACTTTTAATGTAGTTGGTCAAAGAATCTTAATTATTTATAATTGAGTGTCCAACACTCACAAGGAGGAAGGGTTGTTTTGCAAAATATAGCTTTGTTGAGATATCTCCCTGAAAGACTATGTTTCATTTTCTCTTCAGTTTGGTAAATCAAAATAATAGCATTACTTGACCGATTTTCTTCTTTTAAAAAATTTTAACAATTTGCCAATTGTCTTAGAAAATTACCTTTTTTCCTCAAATATTAACCCCACTTATTTCCAGATTTTACATTTTTAGAGGATTTGTTTTCAGTACATTTTAACTCTACTTGAATTTTTAAAATATAATATTTTATCAAAACAAAATTATTGAGTAATCTTTAAAAATACAAAAAGAAAAGTATCTTTCAATTGCTTGTCTTCATTCTCAGACAAAATTATTATTGACTTTGGGAATGGTCTTGTTTGGTTATTGCCTTGATTATATTATCAAAATTATAATCATAACATTATGTAACTCATGATACAGAACTTTGTAAAAGCTTCAAGATGCCCAGAATATGTAAAAAAATTAATAAATTCAGGGTCATTCGTTCATAACTTAAGCATTTAACTGGGTGTTAAAGGGGGACCTTGTTTGAATTTTATGAAATACTGGAATAAATTTCATGATAGTTAAAAGATGATGATACACATAAACCATATTTGTGTGTGTGTATACACACACACACACACACACACACACACACACACATATATATATATATATATATATATACTGGCCAGAAAATCAGATCATGACATCTATGAATTTCTCAATGATCTGTGATTTTATGATTCTCAGTGATTCAGTGGTTCTATGGACTGGTCCTATTAGTTGTGTCTGATTTGCAAAAAAAAAAAAAAAAAAGTTATGTCTGATTTGTTTATTCTTATAGAATATAAGAAGAATGTACCTTTGCACTGTATTCCTCAGAAAATATATCCTATTTTCTACAGAGAAATAAGTAAATTGTCCAATTCCATCTAAGTCTATCAATAACTTCCATATGATTTGGAACCCTGGAGTGCAAAGAGTATTATTCTGGACAGCTAAAGTTTCCATGTAAACAAAACTTTAAAAAGTAATGATTTTAGTTAGTTTCTCATAAATTCCTATGCTTATATTTCTCTGAAATATTATATGATATTGAAAAATGCCCAGTAATAACATAACTTATATCCTAAACATAGCAAATTTAAAGGTCAAAGTTGAAAAGGGGTCATGTATGTCAGAAGTGACAACAAAAAACCCACAATGTACAAAAGTATATGTTTAAATAAGCAGTTTTATTTTATGGAACATACAAAAGACTACTTGGGAAAATGCATTTTATATGTTAATGAAAAATGAAGTCAGTTAGGTTAATCAAGTTTACTTATTAGCATTGATAGTAAGGCTGAGATGTGGAGATTGTTGTAATAGGAAATAAGGAAACCTAGATGATTTTTGATGAGAAACCTGGAAAAAAAAAAGAGTTTAGAATAATAAATCAGCCTGGGAGAATCTAGGTGTGAGTGTGTATGAGTAGCCATAGGGGTGTCTTTTTAACAGTTTTTAAATTTTAATTTTCAGGGTGAGGTTAATGATTTCCACTGATACTTGGGTGAAATAGACATAAACCAGGGCTTCATCAAATATATAAAGGCCAGAATGCCAGACAAAAAAAGAGTAGGGTGAAGTGATATTCATACAAAAAAATTGCCACATTTGGATGAAAGAAAATGGTAATACAAAGATTATTGTAAATTTTGGCCTAAATGAGTTAAATAATTTTAGGACCTAATCAAGAGTGAAAACATTCAGATGTAGTGTTACTTTAGGTTTTGGCCAAAAGTTCAATCTTACATATGTGGAAATTATTATAATGAGGAGGCACATATATAAGAGGAATTATAATAGAGAATAGTTATAACCAACATTAACTATTTCTATTACAACTACTGTTTTAACATCTTTATTTTCATTAATTCATTCAATCTTTCCATTAGCCCTAAAAGATACATAATACCACTATCCCGATTAATAGATGACAATACTAAAGTACTTATAGTTAGAATAATCTCCATGACACAGCTTGTTAATGACAACCTTGAGATTCAAACCAGAAAGTCCAACTCATGAGCCTGTTCATTTTATCACTAAATTACAGATGCAAGTCTGGTAGGATTTTAACAGGGAAATATATCTAGAGAGACATTAAGGGTCAGGGCTCAAGGCAAGTGAGGGTCCTATGGCCCAAATTTAGGGAGACATGTGCATGATCCTGAAAGAAAGTCTCTTTAAAATTTAGTCCTTAGAAGACTTGCTCTCAAATAATTGTGGTCCTGAAACAAAGACCTGAAGATACTTAACATGGACACATACTATATAAGATTAGCAGTGTACAGGTAAGAGGAAGGATCTAGGAAGTAAATCTCAGATGTCAACACAGGGTCAGGAAAAGACCCAGAACATGAGAGAGTTGGAATCCTGAAAGAGTTAGGGGTCAAAGTGAGACAATTTTCAGAAGCAAAGATTGATGAAGAGTTTGTTCCAGTTACAAGTTCTGTGTTACAAATTGCCTCAAAATTTAGTGAAACAAAGAATTTATTGATTTTATTGAATTTGTGGGTCAGAAGAATTGATACAAGCCATGGTGGGTTTAGATCATCTTTGTTCCATGATGTTTGCAGCCTCCTCTGGGAAGAAGCAAAATCTGGAGGAATTTAGAAGCTATAATCTGGAATCATCTGAAGCCTATTCACTCACATCTGGTAATGGAGCCTGGCAGTCAACTAGGACATTAGCTGGGCTTCTAGTCTGGAACACTAGACACAGCCTTGAATTGTGGGCTCTTATAGCATGGTGGCAGGGCTTGAAGGGAAAGTATGCCAACACAAAGAGCCAGGAAGAAACTACATTCCTTTTATGACCCAGCTTTGGAGGTCACATAGCATCATTTTTGTCACATTCTATTTGTCAGAGTACTCATAGTCTTGCCCAAAGGGAGGGAAATAGACTATCACTTGATGAGGAGTGAAATGTTCTCAAAGAGCATGGAGAAATAGAAATGAGATTTTTGGAAAATGCAGAACCTGTATAATCATCTATAAAGGATGGCATGAAACATGCTCAAAAGAATGGCAAAGCTGGTTCATTTGGCCTTGGATTTGAATTAATTTATTTCAGGATAATCATGGATAGAGGACTCTTGCTTAAGAAAATTTATGGACAACTAATATACATTGGTCACTCATTTGAGAATTCTGGTGGCTAGAGAATAGCAGTTGGAAAGAAGAGCAAGATTGAGTATTTCTCAAAAGTGATCAGGAAGTCCTCAAATATTCAGTTAAAAACAAACTTTGTGATACAAATGTTAGACAGAAAGAAAAGGTAAAGTTTTCTGGAGGAAGGAAAAAATGTTCTTTGTGTTCTTACAATAGACTGTGATAGATGTTTCAGGTGTAATCTCATTGAATCCCTGAAACATGGTAACTACATTTTTTTTTCTTTTTTTTCCAGGTCTTTATTTATATTACAGTTAACAGTGTAGTAGTAGATTAAAATATACAATATAGTGATTCAACATTTCCATATATCACCCAGTGCTCATCACAAGTGCCCTCCTTAATATCCATCACCTATTTAACCCATCTTCCTGCCCACCTCTCTTCTCATACATATTTTAAAACTTCTTCTATATATGGAAAATGGAAACTGTCCAGTTCTGATTATTTTATTAATTTATAGATTAAGTAATAGAGTTGGATTTATGGTGGGCATGACTCTAAAGTTTGTATTCTTCAACTGATGTGTGAGGTACCTGAAGAGAACTACAATCAGATTGGGTCACTGTGACAATGGCTTTCCTAAAATTATTTTGCAATAAGGTTTTCAGTCCAGTATCACTCGTTCATTATGCTTCTGGTTCAGACTATATCTCCTTTTATTTTTCCACTGTGATTAGTTAGACAGAGTATAAATTGAAAGTAAATAACAGACCAGTAAGATATTCTCATAAATATTTAGAATTGGGTGAGAAGGTAGTATGCATGTATTAATAAGAGTAAACACTTAGAGTAAGGGAAGGAAAGAACTGTTAAGAAGCAAACAAACTAACAAACAAAACCAATATAAAACAAAAAATAGCTAGTGATTTCCTTCAATTTCTAGACATTGTGCTCAGAAGTTGGTTCCACAGAAATGCTGCTATACCCTTCTCAGGTTTCTGATGCCTGTGGTATAAAAAGAAAAGGTGTATTGTCCAAAGTGACTCATCTAGGTAAAGCTGAACCACAGTTAAATTCACAATATTCAAACTCCAAAGCTCTTTTCATGCTGCCTTCTTTGAGAAATAAAATGGTGACTTTACATTAAGACAAATGTTTAAATAAAATTTTTAAATAATCTTTTATATTTGTCAAGTTGGTACTGATGTCTTACATCTCAAATTACAGAAATTAATTTATAACAATTGGCCATGGCTGTCAAACATTTCTACACTTCTTTCAAGCAACAGCACTTGTAACTTTTCTGTGCAACTGCCCCTTTTCAAGGATGTTTGTATAGTGATCAGCCTAGGAAGATGGAGACTTGCCTCCCTCTGGAGAAGATGGAAAGGGAAGATTGTTTACTTTCCAGTATAATAAGAATCATATCTCCCACCAGGGTAAATGTTGGGTAACTTTTCTTGGAGCCTAGTAAAAAAGATTCGGATTCCCTAAACTCAGGGTTCCTTAGCTATGGCATGAATTCACTGCATGGATAGCACCTGGGTCTCTCTACTTTTCCTCTGTGGAAGTAAGGTGGGAGCAACAAGGAAAATCAAAATGGATACAAAGCTAATGCTGTATGCTTTTGCCATGAACAAACATCTTTGTTTCTGACCCAGGAGACTTGTGTCTTCCCTCAGGGCAGTGAAACTGTGACATGCAACTTTGTTAGCTTCTGAGTATGTAAAATCTTTGACTCTTCACAGATATTTTACAATAGATATAATGTATGTTTTCCATGTGGAAATAAATATTTCACTACTTATTTTTTCCTTTTATAGGTATCTAATTTTTAAGAGAAATTTGAAGGTTATTTTGAATTTCTCAAGTAAGGCAGGAAATGGGTCCACAAGATAAGAAAGAATAAACATGAGGTAGGAAAAAAAAAATAAAAGCCATAGGTGACTATGAGAAAATATTTTACAACTAAATCTAACTTCTATGCATCCATATCTATACAAACATCTATCCATATTTATGAAAATGGCAAGATTTCATTCTTTTTGATGGCTGCTAATATACCATTGCATGTATATATCACATCTTTATCCACTCATCTGTTGATGGACATCTGGACTTTTTCCATACTTTGGCTATTGTAGACACTGCTGTTATAAACATTGGGGTGCAAGTGCCCCTTCGAATCTCTATGTTTGTATTTCTTTGATAAACATCTAGTAGCACAATTGCTGGGTCATAAGGTAGTTCTACTTATAACTTTTTGAGGAAACTCCATACTGTTTTCCAGAATGACTGCACCAGTTTGCATTTTCACAAACAACATAAGGAAGTTTCCCTTTCTCAGCAAACTTGACAACATCTGTTTACTGACTTGTTAATTTTAGCCATTCTGACTGGTGTAAGGTGGTATCTCATTGTGGTTTTGATTTGCATCAAAAAAACACCAAAAAAATGTTATTTGATTCCCTAATGTGGAGTGATGTTGAACATTTTTTCATATGTCTGTTAGCCATTTGTATGTCTTTCGAGAAATGTCTATTCATGTTTTCTGGCCATTTCTTAACCAGATTTGTTTGTTTGTTTGTTTGTTTTGGTGTTGAATCTACACATCCATTGTCCTTGCAAATAATATACAGAGTTTGTGTCAGATAGTGAAGGAAAGAGTGATGTTAGGGAATAACTTCACCCAACTGATCAAATTAAAATTTTCCAGGGGATTTCTTTTTTCTTTTGTTCTTGTGTTTAGAAAATGAATACTCAGTAACTCTTTAACTTAAAACTAATGACTGAATTCCATAATATGCAAATATCACTGGAAGAAGATGGATATCTAAGAAAACCCCTCTCACTGACAAGTATGGGTTCTCAAATTAGTTTGCACAAGAGAGGAAACAGAAGCCTCCTTACATCAGTGTTTAAACATAATGATTTCCAAGAGTTAAACAGTTTGGAAAAGAAAATGTTTAATTTACACACTCTCTTCAGGTCAGAGTAAAAACTGTCCTGTGAGTACTGGAAAAAATGCATTATGAATTCATTATGTATTTATATTTCTATCAGAAAATCAGTTAGAGTACAATTTCATGAAATAGGTATTTATATAAAGAAAAGAGGCATGCCACTAGAACATATTCTTGATTCATAGAGAAGAGAAAACCTAGGGTGTACTGGCCTGTGTGAATATTCTTAAATGGTTATAACAGTTAATAATTGAAATTCATGTGTGCCACACATCAGGAATATGACTGATCAGAAAATCACCTAGTAAGGACTCAAAATAGATGGATAGCAACCGCTACTGTCTATGGATCAGGGTCCCATCACTTCACCACGTCCAGAAAAATGGACTTTTCGCCATCTCTGTTCAATGTGCTGCCCATGAGCCAGCAACCTATCTTCTCACTATTGCAAATGTTGTAAATGTAGAAACTCAGGCTCCCCTCAGACCCACTGAATCAGAATATTAACAAGATCACATACACAATAAATTTTGAGAAACCACTGGGTAAATAGAATACCTTGATTCTGTCTCTCTCTTCTCTTTCTCGGTTGTCCACTCTAAGGAGAAATCTTTCAAAACTGCAAATCTTATTACAGATCTTCTAATGACAGCACATTAGCAGATAAAACCTAGACTCTGTGGTATTCTGTATAAGATCATCTAGACTTTGCTCCTCCCTTTCTCCAACTCCATGCCCCTTCTACCTGTTAAATTTCCCCAAAACCTAAGTGATAACATCTTCTTAGCGTCCCCAGATCAAACACACATGTATGTGTGCCTGCACACACATGCCCCATCATTTCAACACACTCAATTAGTTAGGGTTTGGTAAATATGACTTGCCATTGTGTGCCCACTTGTGTTCACACAAGATAATCCTGCTGTGTGAAATGACCTTTTCTTTTTTGTCTCTCTATTGGACCTTAGCTCAACTATCAATAATCTCTTTCATCTCTCCCACTCTTAGAAACCCTTTCGATCCTCTTAAGTCTTGAGGTCCATTTCTTTGTAGCCACTCACAGCCCACCTCCTCTCAGGCACAGTTGGTCCAATTATTTAACTTATTTCCATCTGCCTTCTCTTAATTCCTTCTGCTACTCTCACTCATAAACCCAAATAAGCAATTCTTCAACTGGTTGTAGATGATGATGATGATTATTATTATTATTATTTACTTCTTTCACATTCTATAGCTGTTCCCTGGTTGTGTGCTTTGTTTATTTAGTTGGTATCATCTTCTCATTATCTCTAGTCCAAACCAGATTAATTCCAACCTCATTACATTGATCAGTTTGTTCCCCATAGCTGAAAGAGCACCTTTCTTCTTTTTGGGAAGTTAAATATTACTTGTTCTTAAAGATACAATAAATATTCCACCTTTTCCATAAAACAAGTTTTTTTAAATATATTAGCCTTATAAAAATGGTAACATTAATAAAATATGGCAGAGTATTGATTGCAAAACAACTCTGATGTAATAATATACTCTCACATTTTTCAGTGCTTTTGTGTGCAGGTACTATATAGGTAAACACACACAAACACACACACACTTTTTCTTTTCCTGCTTTTAGATTGAAAGTCATTTGAGGTTAGGGTTTGAGGAAACTGCACTCAGGATTATACTTCCCTGCATCCTCTTAACTGATCTTCCATATTTTCTCTTGAATACAACAGTTCATTTTGTTTATCTCAATCCCCTTGCCTTGGATCTATCCTTGCTTCTTTCCTGTATTATTAAAATCAACTTCTTTTTTAAATTTATTAATTTAATTTATTTTTTTTAATTTCAAGATTTTATTTAAATTCAAATTAGTTAACATATAGAGTACTGGTGGTTTCAGGAGTAGAATTTAGTAATTCATCACTTACACACCCAGTGCTCATCACAACATGTGCCCTACTTAATGGCCATACCTATTTATCCAAGCCCTCTGTGGCCTCCCCTCCAGGAACCTTCAGTTTCTTCTCTGTAGTTAAGAGTCTCTTATGGTTTGCCTCCCTCTCTGTTTTTATCTTATAAAATCAACTTCTAATTTTCCATGTTGCTTCCAGCCTTCAAACTCCTTTTCAAGTATGTTCTTGTTATTTTCTTGCCCTAAATTTTTCTGTGTGGCTTATTATTTCCAGAATTTAACTTCAACTAGTTAGCAAGAAACATGAAGCCCAGAATGATGTGACTCATGTTGTAGGTCTTTTTTTTTCTTTTCTATGGGTGCAAGGACCCTCTCAACTGCAATGACCTTGAGTTCTCAAATTAAGTCAAACCATTTTTTCTAGTTTTTTCCCCGAGATCATATGTTCTTTTGTTTTGTTTTTGGTTGTTTTGAAACAACCATCCTCTCTTTATCTGTCTCCTGAGCTTTCTTTTATATTCTTCCTTCAAGATGTAGCTAAATCTCTTGGAAATATATTGTGTGCCCTGCAGGCCATTATGTACCTTTTTTTTCCCATTCTCTGATGTCATGATGTATTACTGATGTTTTTTACACTTGCCATAATGTTGCAACAATTAATTGCTAGGCTGAGTCCTTGGCTGCTAGAAACATGTGTTTCTTTTCTTGTCTTTTTTTTTTTTTAATTACTATATTTGGTTGGGGGGGGCACAAAGAGAGGGAGAAAGGATCTTAAGCAGACTCTACATTCAGTCCAGAGCCACATGGACTGGATATCACAGTCTAGATATCACAACCTGAGCTGAAATCAAGAATCCCTCACTTAAGCAAATGTGTCACCCAAGATCCCTGTGTTTCATTTTAATACTACAAAAGATGGAACAAAATGTTTGCTGAAAAAGTGAATGAATGACATTTCTTTCTTATATTCTTAGAACTTCCCCTCAGGTACAATATTCAGCATTATAAGTTTTGTCTGATGGGTTCCACTATGAACATGAGGGTAAGGAATATTACTGTTATCTTCTTTGTATCAGTTGGTTATGCTGAATAACTTTCCAAGCAGGGTTTAACTGCCTCATAAATGCATGATTCAGATTTTCTGAATACTATATTTTCTCAATATCTTTCTCTCTCTCCTCTCCCACCTCCTTTTTCTCTCTCCCACCTACTTTCTGTTGTCTTTCTGCAATGACAAGATTGTACTGAATTTCTTGTTTGACTCAGAAGATTATTTTCTCATTTTGCTTCATCTGTCTAGTTTCTGAGCATCATATCTGAACTGTTCTCATCTTGTCATTTCTCTGAATCAATGAATCTTAAAATGGAAAAGATAAGAGTAATGTTAGCAATAATTGAGTCCTAATCTTTCATTTTGGGAGATGAGGAAACAAACATATTGAAGGAAGAAAAAGATGGAAACATGCCCTAGAATTACAGCCTGACCCACTGTGGTTGCTCTGTGCCATTTGTTTTGGTGACTGCCATCTGAAATCCTTGCCTGTGTTAGAAATCCCTCACTTAAAAGTCAGAGTTTGGAATTTGCCTCATACTCCAGAACTGAAAATACCACATATTTTTAAAGCCTTCCTGGATGCTAGGAAGGTTAAGGCTCCAGCATCAGTTGCACTCACCTTAGATTTTAAGTTGGAAGCTAGTAATATTATTAAAGTGGGGCTCCCTAGTTTCTGTGAGAGAAGAGGCAACACCACTGACTGTCCCAAAGCCACATTTTCAGTCATTTCTGGCCTAAGTATTTCTCTCTTGTAAACATTTATTTTTTAGTGAAAACAATACTTTTCTCACTATATATATATATATATATACATATATACATATATGTATATATATATATATATTCTCTTCTTTTCTGTAAATAACACCCCTTTGGGTATATGCATCTTATTTCTTTATTTTTTTTCATTTATTTGTTACTGTTACATTTATTTTTCTTAAGTATGTATGTAATCTCTAGATATTCATTTGTAGTTATGGATTAAAAGCAATACCCAGCTAAGAAACCGCCACGAACTTCCTCTGTACCTGAAAAGAACATAGCTGAAGGCACCATGCTTCCTGATATCAAACTTTATACAAAGTTACTATAAGTAAAATAATATGATATTGACATAAACACACACATATCAATGGAAAAGAATAGAGAACCCAGAAATAAACCCATTCATATATATTAAGTTATCTATTACAAGGGAGTCAAAAATATAGAATGAGGAAAGGATAATCTCTTCCACAAATGGTTATGGGATAACTAGATATTTACAAGCATAGTAATAAAACTAGACTCTTATTTTGCACCATACACAAAAATAAATTTGAAATGGATTAAAGATCTCAACATGAAACCTGAAACTACAAAACTCTTGGAAGAAAACAGAGGAGGTGAACTACTTAATATTGGCCTTGACAATGATATTTTTCAGTATGACACCAAAAGCAAATGTTACAAAAGAAAAATCAGTAAGTTTCAGAAACTATGAACTGAAACTATAAACAGTTTCAGAAACTGAAAAAAGTTTCTCTTCAACTAAATGGATAAAATGGGAGAAAATACTTGAAACTATATAACTGATAAGGGGTTAATATTCAAAGTATATAATGAACTCCTACAACTCATCAGAAGAAAAATCCCACAATATAATAAATGGGCAGAGAAACCGAATATAACTTTTTCCAAAGAAAACAGAAATAACCAACTAGCACACGAAAAGTTGCTCACATCATTAATCACATGGGAAATGCAAGCTCAAACCATAATTAGATATCACTTCACACCTGTTAGGATGTCTCTTATCAAAAAGACAGGAGATAACAAATATTGGCAAGGATATTGAGTAAATGGAACCCTTATACATTCTTGATGGGAATGTAAAATGGTACAGTTACAATGGAAAGCAGTATGAAAATTCCTTAAGAAGTTAAATTACAGAACTACCATATGACCCAGAAAGCTCACATCTAAGTGTATATCCAAAGGAAATGAAGGCTGGATATCAAAAAGATATTTACATTCCCAGGTTTAACTCACTGCCCATCAATGGCTAGATGGATAAAGATAATGTGGTATAAACATAATGATGGAATATTATTCAACCATGAGAAAAAAGGAAATCTTGCCTTTTGCAACAACATGTTTGGAACTTGAGGGCATTATACTAAGTGAAATGAACCAAACAGAGAAAGACAAATACTGTATGAGCTCATTTATTTGTTCACTCTTAAAAAAAGAAAAAAAAAAAGAAAAAAAAAGAAGAAGAAAAAAAGAAAAAGAAATACAAACCCATAGAAACAAAGTTGAAAAATAGATGATAACGTGACAAGGACCAGGAGGTCGGGAAAATAAGGAGAAGTTGGGAAAGAGGTACAAACTTTTAGCTATAAGGTGAATATGTTCTGAGGACCCAATGTAAAAGATGGTGACTCGAGTTGATAACACTGCATTGTATAAGTGAAATGTGTTAAGGAAGTAGAACATAAATGTTCTCACATATACACAAAAGATAAATATGTGAGGTGATTAATGTATTAATTAACTAAATGTGGGGCAATCTATCATAGTGCATGGATTTATCAAATCACCATGACTTACACTTTAAATATCTTGCTATTTTAAATGTCAATTATGGTTCAATAACATTGAAATTTAAAATTTAATAAAATAAGAGAAATAAGATGACATTACATAATTTCTGGGATTCTTTTCAGCTCTTCCTCTTATAATGTAAATTAAAAAAATGTTTTCATAAATTGGAAATCTTTTGCAACTCATGACACTTGTACCAGTTAATTCAAAGAGTAATTGTCCCTGCCAAGATGAATTGTAATAATTTCACCTTGAATATCAAAGTCCTACAAGAAGTTAAATGTCTTGGAATCAAAAGACCCAAAGACATTCAGTGTCACTGTAGCAAACATCAAATGCAACCCCAGGAAAATATTTGATCATGAGTCATAAAGATCTGTTCTGAGCCATGAATTATATTTAGAGGGAGATGGTAAACACAATTTGCTTTCAAGTTTTATATCTTCAGGATACTCATTTTCTCAGGTGTTAATATGAAGAGATGTAAATAGCCCAGGAACTACTTTTGAAACACAAGCTATAAAATTAATGATCTCTGCCAAAGATTTTCACATTTCTCATCACGATAAACAGATTGGACATAAAACAACCTGGCTGGATGTGCCTTTTTTGGTAGAGGAGTGTTTGTGTGTGGTGGAAGTATAGCGTAATAGGTAGTGATATAAACTTTTTAAGAAAGAGGGAAAGGAGAGGAAAATAAATAGGGCTTTAAATGATATTGGTTTAAAAATAACAGGTGCTCATTCGAAAATCTAAAAGGCAACTAGCCACGACAATCAAACTCATGGCTTCATGAGTGGATGTTAGTTTCAAAAACATACCATTGGTGAGATAACAGGAAGCCAAATATAAGAGATATGAGGCTGGGGACCTGACAGCTTAGAGTTGACTGCTCACTGAGGTGGGGCCTCTGTCAAGGTAGACCCATTTATAATTTATTTCTCTGCTTTGCAATTGGCCAATTGTTCACAATGTCAGAAAGTGGCAGGACTGCACAGAGTTTACTAGAGGCAAAAGTTCGGGGCCAAAGTCCTTTACAAGAAGAGAGGACAAAGAAAACATATCCTAAGCACATTAGGGACATCTGTGTGACCCATTCGATTACCACCCAGCTCTTGATTTTTGACTCAGGTCATGATCTCAGGATTGTGAGATCTAGCTCTGAGTCCAGCTCCCTGCTCAGTGGGCAGTTTGCTTCTTTCCCTCTCCATCTGCCACTTCCTCCCCTGTTCTAAATAAATCTTAAAAAAATATTATAATATAAATTTATTTTTTTTCATTTTCTGCAAAAAATAAAAGACATAGAAAAAAAGTAAGGTGATCTCAGGGTTGGTTATGAGATCGAGCCCTAGTCAGGCTCCGTGCTCAGCACAGAGTCTGCTTCTCTCTCTCTCACTCGTTCCCTCTGAAATAAATAAATAAATAAATAAGTAATAAAGCTTAAAATATCACTCAAATTTCTTAACTTTTTTTCCTTTCTATTAGAAAAGAGTGCACACAAAGATAGTATATATACATAGGTACTTTTAAAAATATATACAGATACACAGTGATAGATAAGATTTCTATTTTCCCATGATATTCAATTTGGATGTGTTTATTTTTGTACAGATATTTATCATTTATTGTAGGAAAGCCATCTATAACATAGGAATGGCCTATTGGAAGTATTTGTGGCCTGAATCTACATAACTATAGGTGCATTTGAATTTTTCTGTGCTGATAAATATGATGGAAAATAATCTCTAAAAATGAATGAATGAATGAATGAATGGCAGAAAATTTTCTCAGTAAGGAACCATTTCTACAAGAATATTAATTTACTTGATAGTAAATCTAAAAGCTTATCTATACCTCCAGAGAATAACAAATCCAACCTCTGTTTAGTTCTTAATGTGCAAAACTTGGTTCCAAGGATCTTACATAAATTTACTCCTCAGAAATAAGTACTATTATTTTGTAGGTGGTACAACTGTGAAAATAAGAGGTTACATAGACTTACCAAAGCCCCTTAGTTACCCAGAGGTAGAGCCAAGATTTGAACCAAAACAGTCTGGTCTCTGGTCCTCAGCCCTGGAAGGATGTGCACAATGAATGCTCAAGGAATGGTGATTATATGGAGAAGAATACAGAGCAAATTGGAGCTAAACACGTAAATGATGCTTCCTCCCCTACTGTTCACTCTCCATATCTTCCATGCTTAAAATATTAAATAACTGTCATGTGATCACTAAGGAATGAACATGGTAAAAAAAAAAAAATGTATGGATAAATAGGGCTTCTCTCTTTGGCAGAGATTTAATCTTGAAAAAGAGACTTAAGGTGGATTTTATCCAATACATGAGCTTCTCATAGAGATGAAATTCAGACTATTCCAATAAATTTAATTATGGAAAGAAAACAATAGGTATCAAGCAACTACTTGGTCCCAGATGGGAGCATTAACCTTGTGAAAGTGATTGTTATAGCTATCTTAATTTAACAGACAAGGTCATTTCATTCCTGAAAGTTTAAGTAACTTGAAAAAGAGTGAGATTTGCATCAGAAAACATATAACCCTCGAATTCTACTGTCTTCCATTAGGGAAAATACTATTATCACCTATGAGCTGTCTAGTGAATAGAACCAATCTGTGGCACAGAGTCTGCATTTACATCAAGTAATTAATATTTGTACCAATGTGGTTCAGTACTGGGAGAATTTTCTGCCATTCATTCATTCATGCATTGTCATACTTGGTGTAGTTTGAGCCATGATCATTCTTGCCAGGCTGTCTAATAGTACACAGATGAAACTCCCTCCGTGTAGGCTGGGGGAGCTCTGGGTACTTGTGCTTGTGTGGGGAGATGGTTTGGGAGTGACAGGGAGGAGGGTGAGGACAGCTGGTTTCTTCTGCACCTTACCCTGTGCTGCTTCTCTCTCCCATCTGGATTTGGTGCCACAGGGAAGATAAGAACATGGAAGATCTCATCTGATTGCAGTGGTTGTTTGGGGAACCTCTGCCTCAGTCAAATTCTTCAACCTTCTCCTCTGCTCTGAAATTCAGGGCAGCTGGAGCCCTTTGACTGTCTATCCAGTGAAGATTTGATTTCTGGCAGGGCTTGATCAATGGAAGACAATGAAATAAGATTTAGACCAAGAAGATGGGGGTAAACCTTCATGTTTCTTTCCCTTCTTTTTGGTTCAGGAGATAGTTCTTCTGTGGCCCCATCTTCTGTTTAACAAGCCCACTGAGGTTCCAGCCTCTGCTTGCTGATAAGGATCTTGGGCTGAAAATCCTCACCTCTTGTCATTGTCCTTGGCAGTATCAATGGCTTCCAGCTATTGTTAACCTCTGAACTCTTTACTTTGTCCTGCATAGCCTCTCAGAGCTCCAATTCTTTTTTGGCCTCTGTTTCTTGTTTGGTTCCTGGCAATACAATTGGAACAGATATTATCTTGCCGTGCAGACTGGTTTATGAATGAGGATGTTTTGCTTCATGGCTGGAAGGTGTGGGTTCGCTACCTCTTTTCTGAGGGCTACTATTGTAACCCCTAAGTGCCCATACCTAAAAGACTACCCTCTTCAGACAGACAGTTTCTGCAGAGGTTAACTATCAAGAAAAACTCTTCTCAAAATGGAAGTTCTCTGAACGGCTGGGTGGCTCAGTTGTTTAAGTGACTGCCTTCGGCTCAGGTCATGATCCCAAGGTCCTGGGATCAAGCCCCGCATTGGGTTCCCTGCTCAGTGGGGAGCCTGCTTCTTCCTCTCCCTCTGCTGCTCTGCCTTCTTGTGCTCTCTCACTCTGTCAAATAAGTAAATAAAATCTTAAAAAAAAAATGAACATTCTCTTCAAGATGACCCAGTCAAGCTTCCATCTGTGGAATCCAAAACCAGCCCATTCTGAACATTTACCTTTGTCCAATACAGTTAAAAGTGTTGCTTGCTCCCTGTCAACCCCCTTCAGAATCTTGAGTCATCCTCTTAAAAAAAACTTTCCCAGGGATCAAAATGGGATTACTTCACAGTCCACATTTCAAGGAGCAAAGGTGAAGCTCGGTGAGGGTTTTCTTGAAACTCTACACATATGTATTGAGGTGAAGAGAAACCACCTCTCCTGTTCCTCCTGTTTCTAGGGGTTGAGGGAGATGAGAAGCTACAATCTACCAATATACCAACAATTCTTGGAAAAACGCTAAC
This sequence comes from Lontra canadensis, assembly GCF_010015895.1. Taxonomy (NCBI): domain Eukaryota; kingdom Metazoa; phylum Chordata; class Mammalia; order Carnivora; family Mustelidae; genus Lontra; species Lontra canadensis. The sequence continues at coordinate 1,388,992 of NW_022631139.1, forward strand.
ATAGGGGGGGAAAAAAGTTAATACCTCATATTTACCAGTTTTCTGGAAAACCAAACCAAACCAAACCAAACCAACCAAAATAAAAAGTCAAAGACAAATGAAAGATTGGGAAAACCTTCACAATAAAGTACAGCTAAGTAGTAACATCTTTAATAAATAGCATATAAATGTCACTTCATCAGTGGTCTAGCACATTGCTTTGGCATGTTGGCATATTTGGAAACTCTTGTTTTCCTCTTAGTCTTTTAGTTATCATCAAAAACAAGGGACTAAGAGTCCCATTCTGTATCCATGCTTCATAATTTTAAGCAATACATGTACATATTATACAATTGATACAAACTAGATACATAGTGAAAATTATCCTTCCTTGCACCTGCCTTCACCTTCCCCTCTCACCAAGGTAACACTTCCTATTGTTTTCTTGTGCCCACCCAGGGATATTCTATGCATTGAATATAAATTTATTTTTGTGTTTTTTTAACCAATGCAACATATTATACAAGTTGTTTCATCTCTTATTTTTAGTTTGCATTGTATAGCTTAGAGATTTTTTTTTTTTTTTTAAGAGTGAGAGAGAGAGCCCTTTGGAGAGTGGGAGGGGAGGAGCAGAGGGTGAGGGATAGAGAGAATCTAAAGCCGACTCCACACCCAGTGTAGAGCCCAATGCAGGGCTTGATCCCAGGACCCTGAGATCACCACCTGAGCTGAAATTAAAAAGGACACTTAACAGAATGAGCCACCCAGGCACCTCTACCTTAAGGTTTTTCCACATCCATACAGAGATGCCTCATTTTTTCCCACAGCAGTATGAACTTCAGTTACATGTTTTTATCATACAATCTTTAGCAAGTACTCTACTGATGCACATTCTCATGGTTTTCATTTTTTGTAATGCACACACATACTCAACATGCAAACTGTACTTTTTTCAATTGCATATATTTGCAGAAAACATTCACAGATATAGGTTGTAGCAAAGTTTATGTGCATTTTAAAGGTTAATAAAGATTCCTATATTGTCCCAAGGGTTACTGTTTTATACCTCACCCAGGAAAGTAAGATAATTTGTTTTTTGATCAAACCGTGAGTTGTAGTATGAACTTGTTCAGAACTTACTACTCTTAAGTGATGAATTACAGTATACTTTTAATATGAACAATTCTTATTTTCAGTGAAATGTTGCATCTTTACAGCTACCTAAAGCAATTGAATTTCATTCTCTGAACTGTTGGTTCACATCTTTTGTCATTTTCGTAAGGTACTCATTAAATTGCTCTAATAACTCTTATGGCTGTTTACTTATTAAAAATGTTATCTACTTATCTGTGCTATGAATTAGAAAATTGTTCCTCAACTTTTCATTTTTCTTTTGACTTTGTGTTTTTTAAATACATGGAATCCTTTTTAACTTCAAATTATAGGGGCACCTGGGTGGCTCAGTCTGTTAAGCATCTGCCTTCAGCTCAGATCATGATCTTGAGGTCCTGGGATCAAGCCCACATCCAGTTCTGAGCTCAGCAGAGAGTGTGCTTCTCCCTCTTCCCCTTCATGCTCTCTTTCTCACACTCACTAAAATAAATAAATAAAATTTTTAAACTTCAAATTTATAAAACTTCAACAAGATTTTTAAAACTTTTCTGTCATATTTTGAAAGGGCCTCTTCATGCTAAATCATAAAATATGTTTTTACCTAAAGTATTTTATGATTTTATTTTTCATATTTAAATGTTTGTTCCATCCAGAATTTATTTTGCTATATAAATTTATCTTCTAGATGTCTACTCAATGTGTCAAAATCATTTATTTAATAAAATATTTTAAGGGGATGTCTGGGGGGCTCAGTTGGTAAACCATCTGCCTTCAGCTCAGTTCATGACCTCAGGGTCCTGGGATTGAGTCCTACATTGGGTTTTTTTGAGTTTGCTCATTGGGGAGTCTGCTTCTCCCTCTTTCTCCTGCTCCCCGTGCTTGTACTCTCTCTCTCTCTGACAAATAAATAAAAATTTTAAATGAAATAAATAAATATAAACAAAAGAACAAACAATGTATTTTTAGGTCACTAACATTTCATTACCATTTTCACACACTAAATTTCTATATTTATTTATATTTCTGGACTTTCCATTTTGTTACTGTGATGTTTTATTTATTTCTAAATTAGCATCCTACTTTTCATTGTTGTAGCTATGTAACTGGTTTTGGTATTGGCTTGGGCTAATTTCTGTTCAGAACCCCTCTATTCAGAATATTTCTGGCTATTAATGAGCTGAGATTTTATATTAAGAATATTAATTAAGAATAGTTTATTTCTTTAAAAATCCACTAGCAGATTTCACTAGAAATTCATTACCTTTGTGGATGAATTTAGAGAAAATTTTAGACTATGATATTATTTTCTTATGTAAGGAAACAATATGTCTTATTGTTTTTCTTTGTTGTTGTTGTTCCTCAGATTAGAATTTTAAAGTTTCATTCATATAACTAGTGTATTTCTCATTAAGTTTACCTGTTTTAAAAATTGTTTGTATTACTTCAGAATATTGTAAAATACTTAAAAAACAAAATAATGTATTGAAAAATACATTGAATGACAATGTATTCCCTCTACCCATATAAGAAATAATTCAGTATCAGTAAAAGCTTCTTGTTAACTCTTTGGTGCCGAGGATTTTGCATTTATCATATTTAGAAATGTATCTATCAAGGCATATATCAGGACTTGATACATTTTTATTGCTGGATAATATTCCATTGTATGAATGAATTTACCATGTTTGTTTTTCCATTTACAAGCTGACAACTGCTGTAATGTTTTCTAGGTTTTGATTACAACAAATAAAGCTGCTATGAAATCTATGTATGTATTTTTTTTATTTTATTTTTTATAAACATATAATATATTTTTATCCCCAGGGGTACAGGTCTGTGAATTGCCAGGTTTACACCCTTCACAGCACTCACCACAGACATACCCTCCAAATGTCCATAACGCCACCTCACATCTCCCATCCCCACTTCCCCCATCAACCCTCAGTTTGTTTTGTGAGATTAAGAGTCACTTATGGTTTGTCTCTCTCCCAATCCCATCTTGTTTCATTTATTCTTTTCCTACCCCCTTAAACCCCCATGTTGCATCTCCTCTCCCTCATATCAGGGAGATCATATGATAGTTGTCTTTCTCCGATTGACTTATTTCGCTAAGAATGATACCCTCTAGTTCCATCCACGTCGTCGCAAATGGCAAGATTTCATTTCTTTTGATGGCTGCATAGTATTCCATTGTGTATATATACCACTCTTCTTTATCCATTCGTCTGTTGATGGACATCTAAGTTCTTTCCATAGTTTGGCTATTGTAGACATTGCTGCTATAAACATACAGGAGCACGTGCCCCTTCGGATCACTACATTTGTATCTTTACGGTAAATACCCAGTAGTGCAAATCCTGGGTCATAGGGTAGTTCTATTTTCAACATTTTGAGGAACCTCCATGCTGTTTTGCAGAGTGGTTGCACCAGCTTGCATTCCCACCAACAGTGTAGGAGGGTTCCCCTTTCTCCACATCCTCGCCAGCATCTGTCATTTCCTGACTTGTTCATTTTAGCCATTCTGACTGGTGTGAAGTGATATCTCATTGTGGTTTTGATTTGTATTTCCGTGATGCCGAGTGATATGGAACACTTTTTCATGTGTCTGCTGGCCATCTGGATGTCTTCTTTGCAGAAATGTCTGTTCATGTCTTCTGCCCATTTCTTGATTGGATTATTTGTTTTTTGGGTGTTGAGTTTGCTAAGTTCTTTATAGATTCTGGACACTAGCCCTTTATTTGATATGTCGTTTGCAAATATCTTCTCCCACTCTTTCAATTGTCTTTTGGTTTTGTTAACTGTTTCCTTTGCTGTGCAAAAGCTTTTGATCTTGATAAAATCCCAATAGTTCATTTTTGCCCTTGCTTCCCTTGCCTTTGGTGATGTTCCTAGGAAGATGTTGCTGCGGCTGAGGTCGAAGAGGTTGCTGCCTGTGTTCTCAAGGATTTTGATGGATTCCTTTCTCACATTGAGGTACTTCATCCATTCTGAGTCTATTTTCGTGTGTGGTGTAAGGAAATGGTCCAATTTCATTTTTCTGCATGTGGTGGTCCAATTTTCCCAACACCATTTATTGAAGAGGCTGTCTTTTTTCCATTGGACATTCTTTCCTGCTTTGTCGAAGATTAGTTGACCATAGAGTTGAGAGTCTATTTCTGGGCTCTCTATTCTGTTCAATTGATCTATGTGTCTGTTTTTGTGCCAGTACCATGCTGTCTTGATTGTGACAGCTTTGTGATAGAGCTTGAAGTCCGGAATTGTAATGCCACCAACATTGGCTTTCTTTTTCAAAATTCCTTTGGCTATTCGAGGTCTTTTCAGGTTCTGTAAATATTTTAGGATTATTAGTTCCATTTCTTTGAAAAAAATGGATGATACTTTGATAAGAATTGCATTAAATGTGTAGATAGCTTTAGGTAGCATAGACATTTTCACAATATTTATTCTTCCAATCCAGGAGCATGTAACATTTTTCCATTTCTTTGTATCTTCCTCAATTTCTTTCATGAGTACTTTATGGTTTTCTGTGTATAGATTCTTAGCCTCTTTGGTTAGGTTTATTCCTAGGTATCTTATAGTTTTGGGTGCAATTGTAAATGGGATGGACTCCTTAATTTCTCTTTCTTCTATCTTGCTGTTGGTGTAGAGAAATGCGACTGATTTCTGTGCATTGATTTTATATCCTGACACTTTACTGAATTCCTGTACAAGGTTTAGCAGTTTTGGAGTGGAGTCTTTTGGGTTTTCCACATATAGTATCATATCATCTGCGAAGAGTGATAGTTTGACTTCTTCTTTGCCGATTTGGATGCCTTTAATTTCCTTTTGTTGTGTGATTGCTGAGGCTAGGACTTCTAGTACTATGTTGAATAGCAGTGGTGATAATGGAAATCCCTGCCGTGTTTTTGACCTTAGCGGAAAAGCTTTCAGTTTTTCTCCATTGAGAATGATATTTGCGATGGGTTTTTCATAGATGGCTTTGATAATATTGAGGTATGTGCCCTCTATCCCTACACTTTGAAGAGTTTTGATCGGGAAGGGATGCTGTACTTTGTCAAATGCTTTTTCAGCATCTATGGAGAGTATCATATGGTTCTTGTTCTTTCTTTTATTAATGTGTTGTATCACATTGATTGATTTGCGGATGTTGAACCAAGCTTGCAGCCCTGGAATAAATCCCACTTGGTCGTGGT
>NW_022631139.1:1394286-1402787 GCF_010015895.1 Lontra canadensis
ATTTGTTTCCATGAATTTTTTCAATTCTTCTTTAATTCCCTGGTTGACCCATTCATTCATTAGAAGGATGCTGTTTAGTCTCCATGTATTTGGGTTCTTTCCAAATTTCCTCTTGCGATTGAGTTCTAGCTTCAGAGCATTGTGGTCTGAAAATATGCAGGGAATGATCCCAATCTTTTGATACCGGTTGAGACTTGATTTAGAACCAAGGATGTGATCTATTCTGGAGAATGTTCCATGTGCACTAGAGAAGAATGTGTATTCTGTTGCTTTGGGATGAAATGTTCTGAATATATCTGTGATGTCCATCTGGTCCAGTGTGTCATTTAAGGCCTTTATTTCCTTGTTGATCTTTTGCTTGGATGATCTGTCCATTTCAGTGAGGGGAGTGTAAAAGTCCCCTACTATTAGTGTATTATTGTTGATGTGTTTCTTTGATTTTGTTATTAATTGGTTTATATAAATGGCTGCTCCCACGTTAGGGGCATAGATACTTACAATTGTTAGATCTTCTTGTTGGACAGATCCTTTGAGTATGATATAGTGTCCTTCCTCATCTCTTATTATAGTCTTTGGCTTAAAATCTAACTGATCTGATATAAGGATTGCCACTCCTGCTTTCTTCTGATGTCCATTAGCATGGTAAATTCTTTTCCACCCCCTCACTTTAAGTCTGGAGGAGTCTTCGGGTTTAAAATGAGTTTCTTGTAGGCAACATATAGATGGGTTTTGTTTTTTTATCCATTCTGATACCCTGTGTCTTTTGATTGGGGGCATTTAGCCCATTAATATTCAGGGTAACTATTGAGAGATATGAATTTAGTGCCATTGTATTGCCTGTAAGGTGACTGTTATTGTATATTGTCTCTGTTCCTTTCTGAACTACTACTTTTAGGCTCTCTCTTTGCTTAGAGGACCCCTTTCAATATTTCCTGTAGAGCTGGTTTGGTGTTTGCAAATTCTTTCAGTTTTTGTTTGTCCTGGAGGCTTTTAATCTCTCCTTCAATTTTCAATGATAGCCTGGCTAGATATAGTATTCTTGGCTGCATGTTTTTCTCGTTTAGTGCTCTGAATATATCATGCTAGTTCTTTCTGGCCTGCCAGGTCTCTGTGGATAAGTCTGCTGCCAATCTAATATTTTTACCATTGTATGTTACAGACTTCTTTTCCTGGGCTGCTTTCAGGATTTTCTCTTTGTCACTAAGACTTGTAAATTTTACTATTAGGTGACAGGGTGTGGACCTATTCTTGTTGATTTTGAGGGGGTTCTCTGAACCTCCTGGATTTTGATCCTTGTTCCCTTTGATGCTGTTCCCTTTACCATATTCGGTAAATTCTCTCCAATAATTCTCTCCAATATACCTTCTGCTCCCCTCTCTCTTTCTTCTTCTGGAATCCCAATTATTCTAATGTTGTTTCATCTTATGGTGTCACTTATCTCTCGAATTCTCCCCTCGTGGTCCAGTAGCTGTTTGTCCCTCTTTTGCTCAGCTTCTTTATTCTCTGTCATTTGGTCTTCTATATCGCTAATTCTTTCTTCTGCCTCATTTATCCTATCAGTGAGAGCCTGTATTTTTGATTGCACCTCATTAATAGCTTTTTGATTTCAACTTGGTTAGACTTTAGTTCTTTTATTTCTCCAGAAGGGGCTTTTATCTCCTGAGAGGGTTTCTCTAATTTCTTCCATGACTTTTTCAAGCCCAGCTAGAACCTTGAGAATTTTTATTCTGAACTCTAGATCTGACATATTACCAATGTCTGTGTTGATTAGATCCCTAGCCTTTGGTACTGCCTCTTGTTCTTTTTTTTGTGGTGAATTTTTCCGCCTTGTAATTTTGTCCAGATAAGAGTATAAGAAGGAGCAAGTAAAATACTAAAAGGGGCAACAACCCCAGGAAAATATGCTTTAACCAAATCAGAAGAGATCCCAAATCATGAGGGGGGAGAAAGGGGATAAAAAGAGGTTGAGAAAGAAAAAAGGAAAAAAAAAAAAGAAACAATAAAAAAAGAAAACAAATAAAGAAAAAATATAAAAAGGAAAAAAATATATATATATTAGATAAACTAGTTAAAAAAAGTTAAAAAAAGAAAAGGGTAAAAGTTAAAAAAATTTAGCAGAAGAAGAGAAAAAAATTGAAAAAGAAAAAAAAAATTAAATTAACTTCAAGGCTAAAGAATCATGGGGAGAAAGCCATGATTTCCGTGCTTTGCTTTCTCTTCCTCTGGAATTTCACTGCTCTCCTTGGTATTGAAACTGCACTCCTTGGTAGGTGAACTTGGTCCTGGCTGGGCTTCTTGTTGATCTTCTGGGGGAGGGGCCTGTTGTAGTGATTCTCAAGTGTCTTTGCCCCAGGTGGAGTTGCACGTTCCTTACCAGGGGCCGGGCTGAGTAATCCGATCGGGTTTGCTTTCGGGAGCTTTTGTTCCCTGAGCACTTTCCGTAGAGTTCCGGAGGACGAGAAGGAAGATGGCGGCCTCCCAGTCTCCAGCCTATAGGAACCAAGAGCCCGGGGCCCCACTCCTCAGTGTGCCCTCAGAGAACAGAGCCCAATTACTCCTGTCACCCTGGCCTCCGGCCGCGCTCTGAGCTGACCAAGCCTGCAACCGTTTCAAGGTAACCCCGAGCTGTGAGCTTACTCCTCAGCTCTGTCTCTGTAGCCGGCTTCCCAGTTCTAATACCTGTAAGCTCTGTGACACTCAGGTACTGCCGATCCTTTGTGACCCTGTGGGACCTGAGGCCACGCTGACCCCACATGGGCTTCACTCTGGTTAAGCCTCTGGAGCGATGTCCCTCAGTGGAACAGACTTTTAGAAGTCCTGATTTTGTGCTCCGTTTCTCCATGGCTTGCCGGGAGCCGGCCCCTCCCCCTGTGGTCTATCTTCCCGTCACTTTGGATTCACTTCTCCGCCAGTCCTACCTTTCATAGAGTGGTTGATTTTCTGTTTCTAGAATTGCTGTTCTTCTTCTCTTTGATCTCCCGTTGGATTTGTAGGTGTTTGCAATCTTTAGTTAAGCTATCTAGCTGATCTCCTACTACCTGAAGTAGTCTCAGCCTGCTACTTCTCCGCAATCTTCCTATGTATGTACTTTTGTGGGACATACACATTCTCCTTCCCCCTTGAGTAAATTCCTAAAATGTAATTGATGAACCATTTGGAAAATTTATATTTGGGCTTTTGAAAAGTTGTCAAATGTTGTCGAATGTGTACCATTTTACATCCTACCAGCAATGAATGAGGGTTCCAAAGTCCTCACATCCTTATCAAAACTCTGTACTTTGTCTTTTTGATTACAGTCATTATTGTTGACATATAATGGTAATTCATTGCAGTTTTAATTAACACTTCTCTAATTAATATTGATTTGGACATCATTTTCATGTGATCATTAGCTACCTATATATCTTACATTGGTGAAATGTGTATTCATATTTTTTTGTTTGTTGTTTAATTGAACTGTTTTCTTATTATTGAATTACTAGTTTTTATATACTCTGGATATGAGTCAAATACATAATTTGAGAAAAAATAGTTCCCTCCAGTCCTAAGAGACTGTGATTTGCCTTTTCATTTTCTCTCTTCCTCTCTTCCTTTCTTTCTTTTCCTTCCTTCCTTTCTCTTTCTTTCTTTTTTTCTTTCTTTCTTTTTTTTTTTTTTTTTGTTTCTTGATTTTATTTATTTGAGAGAGAGAAAGAGACCATGAGTTGGGGGAAAGGTAGAGGTAGAGGAAGAAGAATGTTCCATACTGAGTAGGGAGGTAGATTGAGTAGATTGGGGCTCAATCCCAGGACCCTGGGATCATGACCCAAGCTGAAGTCAGACGCTTAATCCACTGAGCCACCCACATGCCCTGCCTTTTCATTTTCTTAAAGGTGTCTTTTGAAACACTATTACTTTTCTTCAATTGAATCATTTTTTTCATTTATAAATTGTGCTCCTAATGTTTTATCTAAGAAATCTTTGTCAAATCCAAGCTCAGAACATATTTCATATATTTTCTTTTAGAAATATTATATTTGTTGGTCTATGGTCCATGCTGAACTAATTGGTGGCTTAAAGATCTACAGGGATGCTTTTGCATGTGTATGTAATTATCCCAACACCATTTGCTACAAATACTGTTCTTTCCCATTGATTTGTCTTGATGCCTGTGTCAAAAATTAACAGACTATAAATGTAAGAGTTTAATTTTTGAGTGTCAATTCTGTCCCATTGATCTATCTGCCTGATTCTATTAACCAAGACCATGTTGTCCTGATTACAATGTTTTTTTTTTTTTAATTATTTAAAATTATTCAGTGTGGCTACAAATTTGTTTTACTTTTCAAAATCCTTTGGTTCTTTTAGTGACTTATTACCTTGTTTCATATATTTAGGATCAATTTGTCAATTTTTGCAAAAAGCTTTGTTATAATTTTGATGTGGAGTGCATTTTGTTTGTAGATCATTTTACACAGAATAGCAGGTTTGGAATTTTTTTAGTTTTGTAACCAATGAATGTAAAATATTTTTCATTCATTCAGAAATTATATTAAATTTCTCTCAGCAACATTTAGTAGTTTTTGATTTATAAGTCTTATATTTCTTTTGTTAAATTTTTTCATTAAGTTTCTTTTGTTCTCAATATTTGATTCTTCTTGGAGGATATGGTGAATGGAAATTTTTTCTTAAATTTATTTTTATTGCTCATTGATAGTGTACAAAAATACATTTTATTTTAATATTGGTCCTGTATCCTGCCACTATAATAAAATTGTTGATTTTTTTCTAGCATTTTTTCTTGTGCATTTCTAAGCATTTTCTACATACATAATTATGGCATCAGTGAATACAGTATTCTTTTCTCCATATTGATGAATATCCTTTTTTCCTACTCACTTCCTTTCTTCTTCCTCCCCTTCCCTCAGGTATTGAGCCCAAGTAAGTTTATTCTTGCTATGTCTTTCTAATGTGTTAACCCTTTCAAGGAAGTTCTAGTGATTTTTTTTTTTAATTCTATTTTGTCTCATTCTATAATAGCCACTTTATTTCTTCTATGGTTACTATTTTTATAATATACATCATTCTTTTCCTTTAAAAGAAAATATTCGTGTTTCTTGGTATTTAAGGTTTGTTGCTTGAAGCAAACATATATTTAGATCTTGCTTTATTTTTCCCTTAGAATCCACCTAACTTTGACTGGTCTTTACTGCATTTACATTTAATAGGAATATTGTTATGGTTGGATATGCATTTCCCATTTTGTTATTTATTTTCTATATGCCTCCTGTATTTTTGGTTCTTATGTCTTTTATTTATTGTCTTCTTTTCTGTTAAATGTATGTATTTTAGAATAGAATGTTTTTTTTTTATTTTATTTGCATTGTTTTCTTAGCTATTTCTCTAGGAATTAAAATAAGCGTCTAACATCACATTTTTTCAAATTAATTCTGATGTAATTCTATTAAATTATAGAAAAGATCTACCTCCTGTTCCCACCTATCTCTGCAGAGAATTGTAATAGATATAAATATTTAAATATGTTTTCTATAATGAAGTTTTTAGATAAAGACAATCATAAACTTATTCACCAAGCAGCTAAGAGATTAAAAAATAGATATATTTGCTATCAGATATATCACTATCTACCAATTATTATCTAATATAGTACTATAATTATTGCTTTGTATAATTTTTAGAGTGTTTAAGAGAAGAATGAGGAAATACATCTTTATAGTCTTTCATATTGTTACACATATGTATCATTTTTTAAAGATTTTATTTATTTTATTTTATTTTATTTTTATTTATTTGACAGAGAGAGATCACAAGTAGGCAGAGAGTCAGGCAGAGAGAGAGGGGGAAGCAGGCTCCCTGCTGAGCAGAGAGCCCTATGTGGGGCTCCATCCCAGGACCTTAAATTATGATCTGAGCTGAAGGCTGAAGGCAGAGGCTTTAACCCACTGAGCCACCCAGACATCCCTATACCATTTTTTATTTTCCTTCTTTCCTTTTTATATTTGTGTTGCTAGGTGGTGCCACTTTCCTTCAGCCTGAAAAAACATGCCTTTATTATTTTTTATATGACAGGTCTGCTAACAATAAATTCTCAGCTTTTTTCTTGGGCGGGGGGAGGTCTTTTATTTTACCTTCATTTTTGATAAATGGTTTTCCTGCAAATAGAATTATTGGTTGATAGTCCATCCCACCCCAATGTTCTGCATATCTCTTTCTACTGCCTTGTGTCCTCCATTGTTATAAATGAGAAGTCACTTTTTAATTGCATTGGTACTTTCTTGTGTATGATAAGTGATTTTTCTCCAGTTGCTTTCAGGCTTTTTTCTTTGTCATTGGCTTTTCAATTTGACTTGGTGGATCTATTTGTGAATCTCTTTGTATTTATACTATGTACGATTCATTGGCCTTCTTTATGGTTAGCAAGAAGAAGTGATGCAAAATGTTGATTTTATGTTGTCTCAATGCAGAATTATATCTTCTGTCAATATCCAGAAAACCATGGCAGACCAATTTGTTAGCTTGTAAGAAGTGTAAAAATCTCAGAGACTTCCCATTTCTTCATAGTACCTTATTGACATATGTGTGTGTGTGTGTGTGTGTGTGTTTGTCTGTGTGTGTGTGTGTATTTCCTGAACAGATCTACCCATTGCTGAGAGAGATGAGTTAATGCTTTTTTCATTCTGTATGAATGCTGTATGTCTTTTGATTTCTCTAATTTTAGTTAATCGATATTAAGTGGTATATTGTTTGGGAGGGATATCTATAATTATTAAATGTTAATTATTTATTGAATACTTCTTCATTTTTCAAAGTTTTTTTTTCTTTCTGTCTTAAATCCAAACCAATGTTATATTAATATAATACGTTGCCTTATTTTTGTTTAAAGTAGTATGCTTCTGTCCTTCCCTTTATCATCATTTATTTTTAGAAAACATACTTTTTAGTTTCTCTTATACACAATGTGCAGCTACATATCATTTTTTGTGAACCAGTATTTTAAATCAAGGGTTAGCAAATTGTGGCCTCTAGGTCATACCTGGTTGCATGCACTCATGTATGCATTGTTGATTTTTTTTTTTTAATAAGATGGTCAACTTAAATAGTTGTACTTGAGGTCATATAAATTTCAACACCTAAAATTTTTATTATCTGGCCCTTCATAGGAAAAATTCCAAGATAGAAAAGATTTGATAACTCCTCTACCTAATAATATTTTATGCTGAGCTTTTATATTTTATTCCTTTGTTTCTTTATGTTTAAAATAGATTTTATGTTTATTTTTTGTTACATTTTTTTTTATTTGTTATTTAAAATTATTTTTAAGCCTCTCTAGCGATGATGGCTTTAACCATAGGTTTCTGTAATATATCAGGATCTCTGCTACTTTAGACCTTTGACCTTCTGCTAATGACTTCTTAATCTAGGCAATGTGTATATGGGTATGCTTTATAGTTTTCTTCATCTCCCATCACCCTTCTCACCTCACCTTCAGTATGAATTTTTATAGATTATTATTGTTAGTTCTTCATATTTTTACCTTAGTATTACTAATCTTGGATTTATATTCATTAAATTATATTATGATATCCCTGTTATTAAACTTGAGAAATTTATTGTACTTTATAATACTTCCACTATTCCTTTTTCTTCCTTTTTGATCTGTATTGTCATACTATTTCTACATTCCTATAATAAGTAAATAAATAATATATGCATACTGTTCTTCAACTATAAATCACCCAAAATTTTTCAGACTTAGTCATAAATTTAAGTTAATTTATTGTTGAGAGATATTTCATTGTTAATTAGGCACCTAGTGTTTCTGCTAATTAAATTATGTTCTATAGTAGTGTTTTAGTAAAAGCTTTATTCAAAATATACTGAGTCCTCATATATTCATTAATATTCATATATTGCATTTGATACGTGTGGCAGTTTGATATTGTGTGGCAGTTTGATTTACTATAAAATTCCTGAGACACTTTGTTCCCTAGAACTTTGGAGGTATTGTAAAAATGTCCCTTAAATTTTAATATCACTTTAAAAGTCTAAGATTTGCCTTAGTTGCTTTTTTTTTTTTTTAAATCTTACATATAGCCTGATATCTTACTTTACCTTAAATCCCTTGGTATTAGTTTGATAGGGCTGCCATAACAAAATACCACAGACTGGGGTGCTTGGTGGCTCAGTTAGTTAAGCAACTCTTGATTTGGCTCAGGTCATGATCTCAGGGTCATGAAATTAAGCCGCACATTAGTCTTTGTACTCAGGTGGGGAGTCTGCTTGTGATTCTCTCACTTTCCCTTTGGCCCTCCCCCTGCTTGTGTGCACTCTCTCTCTAAAATAAATAAATAAATCTTAAGAAATTAAACAAACAGAACTCAACAAAACAAAATGCCACAGACTGAGTGGCTTAAATAATAGTTCTCATAGTTCTGGAGACTGGAAGTCCAAAGTTAAGGTGTTAATAGGGTTGATTTTTTTTTTTTTTTTTTTGAGAGAAA
>NW_022631139.1:1402797-1421260 GCF_010015895.1 Lontra canadensis
GTTCCTCTGTGAGTGGGCATCCTTTTAAGAACTTATATCCAAATACAACCACATTTTGAGTTACTGGGGCTTAAGGCTTCAACATCCTCCAAAGTCAGTAATTTTAAGTAGCCATTGATAATTCAAAAATATATTATGTTAATGATCATTTTTCAACCTTCATTTTGTTTCTTTAGGGAAATAATATTTCCTTCAATCCCTAGGTTTAGGTCTTTTTCTTTTTTTTTCCCCTAAGATATTATTTATTTATTTGACAGAGAGAGAGAACACACAAGCAGAGGGAGCAGCAGGGGAGAGAGAGAGAAGCAATCTCTCTGCTGATCAGGGAGCCCAAGGTGGGGCTTGCTCCCAAGACCATGGGATCATGACTGGAGCCAAAGGCAAGATACTCAACTGAATAAACCACCCAGGCACCCCTAAGTCTTTTTTTTTTTTTTTTTTTTATAATTTTGAAAAGTTTTCTTGAATTATATCTTGGAATTTTTCAAATTTGATTCTTTTATTTCAAAATATAATTATGAAAATGTGGCATCTCTCTTGCCTTTCCTAATATTTATTTCTAATTTTCTTTTTTTTTTAAGACTTTATTTACTTATTTGACAGAGAGAGATCACAAATAGGCAGAAAGGCAGGCAGAGAGAGAGAAGGGGGGGAAGCGGGCTCCCTGCTGAGCAGAGAGCCTGATGCAGGACTTGATCCCAGGACCCTGAGATCATGACCTGAGCCAAAGGCAGAGGCTTAACCCACTGAGCCACCCAGGTGCCCTATTTCTAATTTTCTTAATGTATTATTTGCTTCACCTTAATTTTCCATCTTTTTTTTTTAATATTCTGTTCTATGTCCCTAATACTTTTAGAAGTGTCTGCTCTTTCTTTATTTTATATCTTTATTGGAATTTGTTTCTGTCATAGTTTTTTGTCTTCCACATTTTTTAAACTGAGGTATCAGGTCCTGAATCATTTCCTGCTGTTATTTTTCACTATTTTACCAAACTTTGAATACCTCTGACTTTATCTCATTGTCTTACTAAAATTTTTGAATTGATATGTGGTTACCATTTCCTCTATTTGTTGTTTTTGTAGTAGTAGTTGTTGTTGTTGTTTTTAACTGATGAGTGTTCTCTGCTATTCTTTAGAGTGTCCCTAACCTCCCATTTCCTTTAAGTGTTACCAGTAGTATCTTTGAACATTGTGTTGTTGACTATTTAGTATTACTCATCTTTCAGTAAAGTTCCTTTTTGTATTAACAAATTGCAGGAGGTTCATAGAAAACAAAAACAATAAAACAAAACAAAACAAATAACAAAACAAAACATAAAAACAAGGAAGTATCCTAAACTGGAAGAAACTCTCTCTAGATAACAGTGAATTTTTATAAAATAAGTAATTGTCTTGCCCACATTGCTTTGGCATTAACTTCTTCCCAGTTAATAGAAATCAGTGACTGTATTGTAGTAACTTAAAATGAAAATCTCTCTTTTATAGCCTGCTTCACAAAGAGACTACTTCCTACTAAATGGCTAATCTGCATATTCCCTCAATCAGGTCTAACCTCTCCACTTCCTCATCCTGTGAAATGTTTTGAAGAAACTTGGTTTTATTATTGGAGCAAACATCACATTGTCATTCTTTTAAAAATAATACTAATGTGACTCTTCCAGACAACCTACTACTCTAGAAAACTGCTCATGTTCCATGTGTGTCTGAGCTCTTCAGTTTTATTGTCATATCATGTAACCATCACTCTTCTTTCTTTTTTAATTGAAGTATAGTTGACATACAGCTTTACATTAGTTTTAAGTGTAAAAAATAGTGATTCAACAACTCTATACCTTATACTGTGCTTACCACAAGTGTAGCTACCCTCTGCTACTCTACAATACCATTACAATACCATTGACTATATCCCCTATGTGTCCTTTATCCCTTGACTTACTCACTCCTATATATCCCACTTCTCTTCACCTCTTTTTGCCCATCTCCCCCACCCCACTCCTTTCTTTTATGTAATTGTTAGTTCATTTGGCAGGTCCTTCTTGAAAATTATGAGGACCTTATATGTAAATTCTAGTTTCATTGAAATTTTATTCAAGCAGAGGATTATAGGCTGATTTAAAAATTCTGTACTTCTGCACAGCAAAGGAAACAGTCAACAAAACAAAGAGGCAACCCATGGAATGGGAGAAGATATTTTCAAATGACAGTACAGACAAAAGGTTGATATCCAGGATCTATAAAGAACTCCTCAAACTCAACACACACAAGACAGATAATCATATCAAAAAATGGGCAGAAGATATGAACAGACACTTCTCCAGTGAAGACATACAAATAGCTATCAGACACATGAAAAAATGTTCATCATCACCAGCCATCAGGGAGATTCAAATTAAAACACATTGAGATACCACCTTACACCAGTTAGAATGGCCAAAATTAGCAAGACAGGAAACAACATGTGATGGAGAGGATGTGGAGAAAGGGGAACCCTCTTACACTGTTGGTGGGAATATAAGTTGGTGCAGCCACTTTGGAGAATAGTGTGGAGATTCCTTAAGAAATTAAAAATAGAGCTTCCCTATGACCCTGCAATTGCACTACTGGGTATTTACCCCAAAGATACAGATGTAGTGAAAAGAAGGGCCATCTGTACCCCAATGTTTATAGCAGCAATGGCCACGGTCGCCAAACTGTGGAAAGAACCAAGATGCCCTTCAATGAACGAATGGATAAAGAAGATGTGGTCCATATACACTATGGAGTATTAAGCCTCCATCAGAAAGGATGAATACGCAACTTTTGTATAAACATAAACGGGACTGGAAGAGATATGCTGAGTGAAATAAGTCAAGCAGAGAGGGTAAATTATCATATGGTTTCACTTATTTGTGGAGCATAACAAATTACATGGAGGGCATGGGGAGATGGAGAGGAGAAGGGAGTTGAGGGAAATTGGAAGGGGAGGTGAATCATGGGAGACTTTGGACTCTTAAAAACAACCTGTCTTGAAGGGGCAGGGGGTGGGAGGTTGGGGGAACAAGGTGGTGGGTATTAGGGAGGGCACGTATTGCATGGAGCACTGGGTGTGGTGCAAAAACAATGAATACTGTTATGTTGAAAATAAATTAAAAAATAAATAACTAAAGTATAACATATATTTTTAAAAAAATTCTGTAATTATTTAAAAAATCCCTAGCCTCACTAAACTTTTTATTTTTCTTTCATAATTGACCTAACTTCTGTCTGTACATCATAGTATAAGCAATTAATAGCAGAGAACAAACAGTTTTATAAAGTACTGAGATTAGAAAATATAAGCAAATTAAAATTGAATCTGTAGTTCAGTTGTGAAAGAGAAGATTAAGCGTTACAATCTATAATATTTTTTTCTGTTTTGACATTATCTGGTTCTGTTTCTACTATGTCTTATCCTTAAGAAGCTAATCATAACTGTTCAACTTATTTTTATGGAGTTTGTAAAAGATGGATACTGTTTCAAGAAGATATAATTTCTAATCTTCATAACAACTGTGCAAGGTAGATATTATTATCTCTATTTTAAAGATGACAAAATTAAGGCTTAGAAAACAATGGAAGGATTTCATGTTTAAGTTGGTAGATTAAACATGCATATTAATCACATGAGAATTATATTAAAAGGAAGGAAAGAAAAGAAAAAAAGAAAAAAGAAAAGTCTAAAATGTCCATAATCTAGCATTAGCATGTACTCATAATAGTAGGGAGGATGAAGAGGCTTAAGAACAGCATAATTTCTTACAAGTAAAGACATTAATCCCTCTGTCACTCTTCCAAGTCAGACAACTGCTTCATGGGAAAAAGGAAATATTTATTCCCTAGAGAAGACAAAAAAGAGGGTTTCTGACCTGGAAACACCAGGCATAGGTAAAGGTAGTGATGCTAAAAGGAAAAAAAAATTAAATAATACTTAAAAGTAAAAATGAAACTAAGTACACATGCACACACACACACACAAAACAGGGTCTCAAACAAAAAATCAGGAAATCAAAAGGGATCTCGTATTTTCAATAGAGGTTCTTAAAAGATAAAGAAGCTAAATTTTAAGCTTAGTACAAATGCCACCCAATCTGGCATTCCTAACTAACCAGCTTATTGATTTATTTTGAAGGCACAATAAGCATGTGGAAGTCTATAAAATTTCACTTTGATGGACCTTTTCTCAGAAATGTACTAGAAGATATTCTCTACTTGCCAAAATATGAGAGAAAACAAAACAAAACAAGGGTTGGAGGGAGAAAAAGAATAGAATAGAGGGCTATAAAGCAAGAGAGAGAAAAGTGAAATTTCCATATTTATGTTGAAGAGATGTTTAAAATGCCACATATAGCTATTGAGCACTTGAAATGTCATTAGGCCAAAATGAGATGTCCCTAAGACAGGGGTTAGCAAACTTTTTATGTAAAGGTCCAGATAGTAAATATTTTAGGCTTTGCAGGCCAGACAATTCTGTTGTAGTAACAGGAAGCAGCCACAGATGATAATAACAAATGGTGGAGAATTTGTTTTAATAAAACTTTATTTGCAAAATCAAGCAGTGAACAGGGTTTGGCTAACAGGCTTGTTGACCCATTCTCTAAGTATAAAATATATCATAGATTTCAGATTTAAGTACAAATTAAAATGGAATATATAATGTCTCAAATTTATATATTGATTATATACTGAAATGATCATTTTGAATATATTAGTTTACATAGGATATATTTTAAAATCAAATTTGCCAGCTTTAATTTATTTTTTATATGTGGCTACTAGAACTTTAAACTTAGGTGTATAGCTTCCATTCCATTTCTGTTGGATAGTGCTATCTAGGATGATGGCTCTGCCTTTTGCATAGAGCTTCTAGTCTAGACTGAAGTCCATTGGAGGATTCAGGAATCATTCATTCAAAAAATTAAAAGCAGTATAACATCAAATATGGTCAAACAAAATGAGAGGAGAATTAACTGAGAGAGATGATTTAAGATTGAACTAATTATAAGTTCAAACAAACAAACAAACAAACCACAAACCTAGGCAAATGGAAAACAGAAAGGAACAGCCATGATCCTCAAATCCAGGAAACTGAAAAACTATACTAGAAAGGATAAGTAAACATGTTATAATGTGTGCCTCAACTATAAATATATGCTTTGGCTTATGCCGTATTATCTTAAAAATCCAAATACTGGATATCGTTTTACTAGTTTCAGAGGTCGAATTTAGTGATTCATCAGTTGCAAATAACACCCAGTGCTCATTACATCAAATGCCCTCCTTAATGCCCATCGCCAAATCATCCCATACCCTCACCCACCTCCCCTCCAGCAATACTCAGTTTCTTTCCTAGAATTTAGCATCTCTTATGGTTTGCCTCCTCCTCAATTCCATCTTATTTTATTTTTATTTCCCTTCCCCTATGTTCATCTGTTTTGTGTCTTAAATTTCACATATGAGTGAAATCATATATGTGTCTTTATCTGACTGACTTATTCTGCTTAGCATGATACCCTCCAGTTCCATATTTTGGCTATTGTGGACATTGCTGTTATAAACAGTGGAGTCCAGGGAACCCTTCATATCACTTATTTGTATCTTTGGGCTAAATATCCAGTAGCACAATTGCTGGGTTGTAGTGTGGCTCTATTTTCAACTTTTTGAGGGACCTCCATACTTTTTTCCAGAGTGGCTGCACCTGTTTGCATTCCCACCAACAGTGTGGGAACCAACAGTTCCTACTGTTGGAACCAACAGTTCCCCTTTCTCCACATCCTTGCCAACATCTGTCATTAACTGCCTTATTAATTTTAGCCATTCTGGCTGGTGTGAGGTGGTGTCTCCTTTTGGTTTCAGTTTGTATTTCCCTAAAGTAGAAAAGTTTGTGGTCTCTTTGTTTTTATAGCAATTTTAATAGAATTGATTCCTTTAATATATCTGTATGCATAACTGTAAAAATAAACTAGATGATAACAATGATGACTAAAAATAGAATTTTTAATATGGGAGAAGAAAGAAGGAAGGGAGGAAAGCACATCATAGTATTTGCCCCATGTCACATGGTTAGTGATGGGGCTGCCATCTAATCTGAAGCTGATTTGTTTGACTTTTTTTTTTTAAAGATTTTATTTATTTATTTGACAGACAGAGATCACAAGTAGGCAGAGAGACAGAAGGAAGCAGGCTCCCTGCCGAGCAAAGAGCCCAATATGGGGCTTGATCCCAGAACTCTGGGATCACGACCTGAGCCGAAGGCAGCGGCTTTAACCCACTGAGCCACCCAGGTGCCCCTGACCTGTTTAACTTTATTACAAGTTGCTGTCTGAGTGCAGAAATAATTAAGGCAGGCAGATTAAATGACAGCTTTTTACACAGGCATTGGCAGGAGTTTCACAGCCCCATTGCAGGCCTATCTTTGCATCCTTTAATTCCAAGAAGATTCCTAAACAAGGAGCCCCTGCTCCAACCTTGGACCACTCCAATCCTAACTTGGGCTGAGTTCCCAAAGGCTCCTACTGAATTGCAAAGCCAATGTCTCCTCCAGACTGAGCACATTTGACTAACTCCAATCAGCTTGGGAAATAACTGGGGGTGAGGAAATCTTCTGGTTCTAGCCCTTGAATTTCGTGAATAATTTTTTTTTTTTTTTTAAATTCCTTCTTTAGAGGCAGCTGCAAGGACTGACTTTGGAAAACCTTGTGAATCCTTGTTCTCTCCATCATATTCTCCATCATCATGAAAACCATTCTCAATAATGAGCTATATGATGGCCAAAATCCCCTGAAGATCCACCCTGACAGCCCCACTGTGGAGTCATGTGGCATATGGCAGAGGTGGGCAAGGATGACAAACTGTTGAGGATCTCGTGGCGCTGCTGTTTGAAACTGCAGTGCTCTCTTATGGTTTCTCAGTTGAGGATTCCCAGACCCACTTTAACCTTATCCATCAAATAATTGTACTAGGGCTGAGCACTGATGAAAACGAGGTGACAGCAGAGGAAACCAACATGGCTGCCTTCTGGGTTAACAAGGATGCCTCTCACATGGAAGAAGTAGATTAGGAGTTTCTACCTGCAGACCTTGTGTCCTAGAGTCCCCATGGCTCCCCCAGGAGCTGCAAGTGGCCCTGGCCCACCTAGTTCCCTCTGCCAGTATCTAATTGTTGTTCTTCCCTCCTGTCTTTCTGCCTAAGGCGGGATACAAGGGCTTTAAGCTCTATCCCTTCCCTCATTTGACATGGGGTGTGGGTGTGTATTGTGAGGTTTTATTTTTGTTGTTTCTTTTTTCTCTGAGGTTAAAGTATGCAAAATAAAGAAAAAATAATTATTAGTAGTGCATTTTTTAGGCAAAGTTTCTTCTCATTATGTTTTCCTCATATTGTTACTCCTACGTCTTTCCTTGTTTAGTCATGGAACCCTATTCTCTAAGCTTTGAATATTCTGAGACTTTCAATCTTCCAAACACATCATGGCTTGTAAGAGTCTGGACTTTTTAGGCCCGATGATTTAATTTCCTGGATATTCAATCACCTTAATCTGCCTGATGAGCTAGCGTTTTTCAAAGTACCATTCATGGGCCCCTTCTCTGTTGAAGATTTCCCTGATTCCTCCCCATTTTACAAAGAGGGATATTTCTAAGTCTTTTTTAGTGACTGTCCCTGTCCTGAGTCACATGACAGCATGAAGTATTTCTCACTCCTGTTTTTATCCTCAGTTTCCAATCCAAGCCCTGTACAAAGGTGGCATTCCAAAGTCTTTCCCCAATGTAATAGGGAAGACAACTAGGTAGGAGTGGCAAATGAGTTCACAATTAGATACCAGCTTCTGTGGTCTGCTTTTAACTTGTAGAAAGTACGGACAGAGATGAAATCCGTCAACATCTATGATAATAAATGTTGATGATATACAGCCTCATTTCTTAAAGACTATGGAAGGCATGTTGAATAATCAAGTATGCAATTTTAAACTTAAATAATACTAAAAATAACTGTAACTCTACATGCAAAAAACCCTGTATTATTTCACATTATCAAGGACTGCATTAGGTTTGCACCCCAGATATGAAGCAGTACTTTGGATGAATGGCATACAGAGTGTCCACAATTCACCTCAAGAGCAAATTCCAGTATTTATTTGAATAGTATACCTTCCCCAGCTGAAATCAACAGTGGGAATTTGGGACAGGCAGGATGATATCTGGCAAAGTAGAGACAGAGTTGAGCCTTTGCATTCTTAATGCCAGTTCTTGTTTTGATGTCTAAAACAAAATAAAAATAAAGTTGAAATGACTAAAACATTTTGTTCTAGAACCAGTAAATAGGTTCCTTCTTTTATTTTGCTTTTCTGAAACAAACCGAGTAGACTTGTCCCATACAACTTTGATGTCTTAGCCTCTATGTTTAACAATCTTGGCTGAGACAATTTGGGGCCTCTTGCAAAAATATAGCAAAAGTCTGATGAGTAACAAATGGTCAGAGCTTGAAGTTCACTATAAACCTGCCACCTGTTTCTTCATACAAGAACACTGGCTATAAATACAATAGTATTATTGATTCTTGTGGATATGCTTCTGTTCACGATTTTGACATTTAAAGAACATGGTTTATTTCTTTTCCCTTTTGTAAATATATATTCTTTAATTCCTGAAAAATGACAGACTTTATAGGATTTCAGCTTTTTTTTGGCATGAGAGATGTAATACTTTATGTCAATTTTTGTTTAATTCTTTTAAAAGGTATAGCACAGCTCAAACATGCTGATGCAGAAAGCAGTTTATTTATGAATATCTACACAAACACAGGGAACAGTCAATATTCCAACCAACATCTAAAATATTTAGAGATCATCTTTTAAATTTTCATTTTTTTTTCTTCCTTTTATTCATTCCCCTTATAGACTTAGATATCTCTTACCTTCAGGACTTATTTAACTCATCTTCATGTCCTCTCATGATAGCATTCCTTTTCTTCATTTTTCTTATTCCAGAAAAATGTTGGCAGTACTACTTCTATGACTGTCTATAATCCCCCAATCTTCTATAACTCACACCCATTGAATTCTTGCTCTGACCTCTGTTCCATGAATAACATATATCTTTTATTCACACAAATCTTTTGGTCTTTTGTTGATCCAATCTTTAACATGCCAAATATTTGAGTTGATTTTACCCTTCTTTGAAATTTTTTTTTTTTTCCTTTTTGTCATTGGCCTAAGAGTCTATTTACCCTCCTGGCATTTTCTCCCTGCTTCCCCTTTCCTTCTTCCTCTTCTCTATATGGATACCTTTACCTATGACATTTTATGATCTTCCTTAATGTTTCTACCTGACATTCTCTCCATGGAAGATCACATCACTTCATTAAGAGCATCTGTACATGTAATTTTTCCAAAGTTGTTTTCCATTTTTCTCCTCTAGCTACTTCCAAATCACCATAGACTTATTGTCCATTTATTTTTTCCATCATATCAAGAAAAAAAAATTACAAATTGTCCTTGCATAGTGATGGAAGGGAAAAAATCACAACAAAGTCTGGCTCCAAGACTGAAAGAAATGAAAATAAAATAATATTTACTCTACTGCTGAAGTCACTGAAATAATTGACATTCATCTTTCTTGTTCCTCAGAATCAGTCATCATTCTGCTGATCCTGGTTTCCTTAATTCCTTTCTTCTCACTAACATCTTTTTGTGATCGTCTCACTGCCGCTATTAATTCTGCTGCTTTGCATTATTACAACTCAATACCCAAATGTCAGTACCCAAACTGGTCCTTCTCACTTGCAATATATTTTGCACAATGACAAATGACACCAGAATAAGCTCCATAAAACAGTTTTTCTTAATCAAAAGCCTTCATTAGTCCAGTGGTTTTCAACCAGGGAGATGTTGTCCCCCATCACCCTCCCAGGGACTTTTGACAATGTCTAAAACATTTTCCATTATTACAGCTGAGAACAGAGGTGCTACTGACATCTAGCATGTGGAAGCCAAGGATCCTGTCCACCATCCCACAGTGGATAGGACAACATCTGAATCAAATGGCTATCTGATGCAAAATGTCACAAATATCAAGGTTGAGCAAACTTCCTTTAATCTAATATATATTTCCTCTGAATTTGGTTTGATGGCACCTTTGCATTTGTATCACCCATTATTCCCTAATACCAGCACTACACTCTTCTCATTCTGTCTGTCATCCTAGAAACATGTTTGTAATATTTTCATCTTCCTGTTAGACAGGCACATCCTTTTCTCTGACTTTGGACATTAAAAAAAAAAAAAAAGAATCTTTTTAATCTTCTTCATGAAACTTTAATAGGGCCACCATGTGAAACAGTGATCTACTTTCTCTTATACTATCATGAATGTAAACCCTTGCTGGAGAGCCTGATCCTCAGGAGCAAATCATGTCTCAAAGGCTTTGTCATGCTCCCAGAAAGTAAGCTACATATTTAGCCAGAAATCATCTAGGATACTTTAAAATACAAGGTAGATTTAAGTAGATGCTCAAATAGAATCAGAATCTACTGTACTCAATTTTTTAAGGAAGGTTGGAGGGAACCTCAATTATACCTGAACTGTCTTTTAATTTCTGAAAAACAGTTTGTAAAACCTAGTGGCCCATTCTCAGCTCCCTTGTTTTTCTAATGAAGGTCTTCAAGGTGGAGTCTCTCCTGCCCTTCCACAACAGAGATAGCTGCCTGGAGGCATTCACTTTACAAATCAGTTGTGATACTTGCAGACTTTAAATGATCAGGGATCAAGGCACCAAGAGGAAATCTTCTTGTACTCATCTAACATTTATGGTGTTTATGATTTAGAATTTTGGATGCCAGACATCAGGTAAGACATCTAATAGAACCCTCAGACCTAAAGACTGGCAACCATGATTCTGAATGAATTGGGAAAGCACTTTATAATCAGACTTTTATTCTGTGTTCCAGCAATTTCTTCTTCTCTCTTTTTTTTTCTCCTCCTCCTTCTTTTTCTTTTTCTTTTCATCCTCCCCTCACCTACACCTTCTTCTTCCTTCCTTCCTTTAATTTTTAAAGGAAAAAATAGAAAAAAAGATAAATGGTAGGTTGGAAGAATTTCACAGACCAATCAGTTTTAAAAGGGCTAGATATTATATTTCACATTTGATAATTCATAAAACCCATTTGAGTATAACAGACTTCGTGATGTTTTGGGTTAAAAACAAAACAAGACTAAGTAAATGTAACAAAACTTTAACCATTTGAGGGATTCCAGTTCCAGATAACAGTGAATTCATATGATTATTTCCCTTAATGGGATACAAACTTGTCAAGAAAGATTTTTTGGAATCTTGGAAAGGAGAGACAGGAGACAAAAGAGAATGGAGAAGCCCTAGGAAAATGAGGAATGGAACAGTAACACAGGAGGAATGAAATGCAGAAGTGAGGGCCTAATTGTTGTTGGAGAATCTTACAGTTCAAAGAAAAAGGCAAGGGATTAAGACTATTGACAAAAGATAGTAAAGAGATGAACATATGCTGAGTTGAATACCTCTAATCAATTGAGAAAGAGAATAATTGAGACAATGTTGGAACAATGGGGTTTAACAATGGTTGCACATTAGAAACAGAGGAAGAGACTTTTAAAACATAGATATTTTAAATTTTATCAGATCAACTGAATCAGAATCCCTGAAGACTGGGCCAAGACAAATGCATTTTTAAAAAATTTTTACTTATAACTGTAGTATGTGTCATGGTTGAGAAACATTGCCATGTAAAGCTCATGAAATCTGAGAACTTAATGAGGCTTAGGAAAGAATGGAGGTGATGGAAAAATTACCTGGAATGATAGGAGATAGTAGAAGAAAGTGAGATGTTTGGATATGATTCTTAATTAGTGGAACAGTTAAAGGCACTGCAACTGCAAAGTTACAAAAATGAAGAACTATTGCATTACATGGTGAACACACACTTTCATGAACAGATAGTGACTTTTCAAAATATTCAGTGAAAGATAGACCATAACCTGTGGAACAAAGTGGATATAAAAAAGAATCCAATATATTTAATGGGCCCTGGGACATAGGAGAACAACTAGTAACAATTTTAATACAGTTTCCTAGAGTTATAGAAGGTTTTGTAAAAAGGAGGAAGAAGTGTTGCTTTACAAGAGAAATACGTTTTGAGAACATAGTAGAAAAGACTCTTGCCACAATCCTTGGTTACTTATTTGCTTTGGGCCTTCTAAATTTGGAAAAATCAATCAGACTAGGACAAACTTAAGGATCCTAGCATTCTTGGTCATACCGTGTAACTCTATGTAAGTTATTTAACCTCTATACCTCAGCATTCTCATCCATAAGATGAAAATAATTTCAAAACCCCCTACTAGAGTTTTTAGAGGTTATAGGCTAAAACCTTAATAATGCCTGGGGAACCTACATGGCTCAGTCATTTGTCAGTTGAAAGTCCCACTGTTGATCTTGTTGGGTCTCCCCAAAATTGGGTACCCCAATAATGGGTCCATGATTAAAGGAGCGAGACTGATACAAAGCAAAAGTCAAGCAAAGCTTTATTCTGTTCCAAGCATCAAGAATCAAACTGACCATCAAATAGACCGGGGCGGGGGCAGAGTCAATTTAAGTTTTACAACAAAATGGCAGTTCAACTGGTGTAGGGCCACTCTGGCTGATTAGGCCCTTACACTCCCCCCTTTTCTTTGTAGATTAGTTAAATCTTTGACTTTTCAGCCAGTTCTATGTCCCTTTTTAACAGATGCCAGACTGTTTTAATGATTCCAGAGTGATTTCTCTGGAAACAGCATTTCTCTCCTAGGGCTACACAGAGCTCCCTCTTTTTAGAAATAGTATATCAAGCCCTTATTGTCTATATTTCCCACCTATATTTAAAAATAGATGCAACAATAAATGCAATGAAATCATTGTTTTTTGAGTCTTAGCTTTAGTCCACAATCGGCAGGGTCCACTGGTAGCAGCATCCATCTCTGGGGGCCGTCCTCGTCCTCGGCTCATTTGACATGACTCACATGAATCCAGGCCCTGACGCCGTCTACTTTTATTGCTGTGGGGGTTCAGGATGACAGTAAATGGTCCCTTCCAGCGAGGCTCCAAGTTTCCCACTTGGTGGTGGCATATCTAAACCAAATCCCTGGGTTGGCCAGGATGTGGCTCCTTCTAAGACAGACTGCAATGCCTGCAGTGACTAGAGTACAGACTGATCAAATGTTTCTGCTAGGACAACCTCTTGTAGCCGAGGGCAGAGTGGGGGTGGGGTCTCCCGAACATTATTTCAAATGGGGTCACCTTGTTTAAGCAGGGTGTACATCACGACCTGAGGAGGGCAAAAGGAAGGAGATCCACCCATCCACTGCCAGCCTCCAGAATTAGCTCTGTCAAAGTCTCTTTGAGAGTCTGGTTCATTTTTTCTCCTTGCCCAGAGCTCTGGGGCCGGTAGGCACAATGTTTCCAATTAGTGCCCACAGCCTTGGCCAATGCCTGTGAGACTGAACTCACAAATGCAGGGCCATTGTCTGACTCAATCACAAGAGGTAACCCAAACCTCTAGTAGACTTTTTAGCTACCACTCCTGCCATCTCATGCCACCTCTACCCAGCCTACCATCCATATAGATGTTGGCGGTCTTACCCTTGGCCATCTGTAGCGCCTTGGTCAGTGCAATCAGCTCCGCTTTTTGCACCAAGGTTCTGTGTGGCAGGGATGTCATCCAGAGTTCCTGCTCAGGAGAAACCACCGCAGCCCCCGCATACCTCTTTCCATCAACCATGTAGCTACTCCCATCTGTGAACAGAGTCATTTCCACATCTGGGAGGGGAGTGTCTCTGAGATCCAGCCTTTTTCCTGTGACCTGGGTTAGGACTTTCCTGCAGTCATGTGGGTACTCAGCCAGCACCTCTGGATTTAGCACCGCCTGAGGCTGGAAGGTCACTTTTGGTTCGTTGAGGAGGAGGGCCTGATACCCCGTCACTTGGGCATTTGTCATCCACTGATCTGGTGGAGTCCAGAGAAGGCCCTCAATAGCATGGGTGGTGGTCAAGATGAGATTTTGACCCAAAGTCAATTTACTTGCATCCTTGACCAGGAGGACCATGGCAGCAATTATGCGGAGGCACGGGGGGAACCCAGCTGCTACTGGATCTAGTTTTTTGTTAAGATAGGCTACTGGCCTTTGCCAAGGCCCTAGAGTCTGAGTCAAACCTCCCTTAGTCAGTTTGTAGAGAGGTCATGCCATCTCCACGCACTGTGGTATCTGCAGCCTGTAGTAGGCCACCGTCCCAAGAAACTCCCTCATGGAGACCAAAGCCTAAATAAGTGGCATGGCTCTGACAAAGCTGTGCTTTCTTCACTAATGCCTGATACCCTTTTCCTGCAGAGTCTGTAAGAGCTCTCGTCCCCCGCAAGCATGACTCAGTCCTCAGTGGCTATTTCCATTATTCCCACTAACTCAGTCAGATTCTTCCTTTCAAATCCTTCAATTTTCTGAAGTTTCCTCCTTATCTCTGGGGCTGACTGATTGGCAAAAGCAAGATCGTCTAAACGAGCTATTGTGCAACTTCTCTGAAGTTTACCTCAAGTTATCTAGCTTAGGTAAACAAACATTTAAAGACAACCAAATCTAGAATTTAACACCCATAAAGCTGTGTTATTAAAACTACTTTTTCTCTCTAAAATAACCCTCATTTTCAGAGATAGTCAAATCAGGACTAATTCATTTGAAAAACAAGTCCAGTTTTAACAAACTTGGCTTAATTATTTACATAAGCTCAGCAAGAACAGTGAGGGTGATCATATAGATCTTTTACAATCTGCTTTGCTGGAACTTCTTATAAGGAATCTCTAGGTTGAACTTTTAGTAGCTTCTCCAGGCCAGAAGCCAAGCCACGTAGTTGCCCTCAGACATGCCTGCAATACCTGTCGATTTGGGCTAATTACTCTTCCTGAGGTCCTGCCCTTGCCAGGGAGTGACATTCTTTACTCACCTGGTAAGGCTGCTGGGAACTCTGTAAGCAAGGTATCAGGCCAACAGTTCCAAAAGGCTTTACAGCTCCAGGTTTCATAAAGTCAACCTTAGTTCCTTTAAATGGTCTGGTCATATCTGAGTCTTTTCAAATATGACATCCCAGTTAAAGCCTTGGTAAAATAACCAGTGTTTCCAATAGTGTCCTGTTACAAGGAGAACAGATTCTTATTGAACTTATGCAAATGACTGATTGCCATGAAAGAAAGAATACTTACTAAGACCTTTTGGTTTCAGAGGGTTCAGATAGAGAAAAAAAGTTGAATGCCTTGATTTGTTTACAAATGAGCACTTTTACATCTCTATAAGCTACAGAAAACTTAAGAAAAAGTATCCCTAGTCTGGAAGAGCAAACATTACAGAACCAGTCATGTTTAAAATAAGACAACATATAAGAGAGACAACATTACAACTTCCTTCAGTTCATCTAGTCCCATGTTACTAATTCTGGTTTAGTCTGAATGCAGCTTTTACTTCTGGAAATTCTTACCCATTACAGTTCCCAGGATTTTAACATATCAAAGACCTGTATTTGTCCTGAAAGTCTCCCAAAGGAATTCCTTTAGGGTGGTTACCCAAATGTAATGCAAGGTTTATCCTTGGTTTAGCAGTACTTCCTGAGTACCTCAGCATAACAAGGAAAAGCCTTATGAGTCAAAGAGAACTCATTTAAAACTCTGGGTAGGCAAAGAGAAAACCATTTACATTTTCTTAGAAATACCTCAGTCTCTGGCGAAGACTAAATATTAACCAATTGTGAGCTGTTACAACAGAATTCAGTTAAGCACAAAAGATGTTTACCAACAGATTTCAAAAGCACAAACCTAGTTCCAACAACTAGTGCTCTAGCATTTTATCCCATTTTGTTTAACGTTTCAGGTTAGCAAAGAATTTGAAAGCTACTTTAACAATTACCCATTAAAACTTTGAGACAGACAATTAACCATCAGTTTAGTCATCTCTTTGCTAACAGATTTTAACAAATAACACGAGCTTATTATTATTTTTTTAAGTTTATTTTTTATAAAGATATATATTTTTTCCCCCGGGGTACAGGTCTATGAATCTCCAGGTTTACACACTACACAGCACTCACCATAGCACATACCCTACCCAATATCCATAACCCCACCCCCCCTCCCAACACCCTCCCCCCAACAACACTCAGTTTGTTTTGTGAGATTAAGAGTCACTTATGGTTTGTCTCCCTCCCAATCCCAACTTGTTTCATTTACCCTTCTCCTACCCCCTTAACCCCCCTTGTTGCATCTCCTCTCCCTCATATCAGGGAGATCATATGATACTTGTCTTTCTCCGATTGACTTATTTCCCTAAGAATGATACCCTCTAGTTCCATCCACGTCGTCGCAAATGGCAAGATTTCATTTCTTTTGATGGCTGCATAGTATTCCATTGTGTATATATACCACTCTTCTTTATCCATTCGTCTGTTGATAGACATCTAGGTTCTTTCCATAGTTTGCCTGTTGTAGACATTGCTGCTATAAACATTCGGGTGTACGTGCCCCTTCGGATCACTACGTTTGTATCTTTAGGGTAAATACCCAGCAGTGCAATTGCTGGGTCATAGGGTAGTTCTATTTTCAACATTTTGAGGAACCTCCATGCTGTTTTGCAGAGTGGTTGCACCAGCTTGCATTCCTACCAACAGTGTAGGAGGGTTCCCCTTTCTCCGCATCCTCCACAGCATCTGTCATTTCCTGACTTGTTCATTTTAGCCATTCTGACTGGTGTGAGGTGGTATCTTATTGTGGCTTTGATTTGTATTTCCCTGATGCCGAGTGATGTGGAGCACTTTTTCATGTGTCTGTTGGCCATCTGGATGTCTTCTTTGCAGAAATGTCTGTTCATGTCTTCTGCCCATTTCTTGATTGGATTATTTGTTCTTTGGGTGTTGAGTTTGCTAAGTTCTTTATAGATTCTGGACACTAGCCCTTTATCTGATATTTCATTTGCAAATATCTTCTCCCATTCTGTCAGTTGTCTTTTGGTTTTGTTAACTGTTTCCTTTGCTGTGCAAAAGCTTTTGTTCTTGATAAAATCCCAATAGTTCATTTTTACCCTTGCTTCCCTTGCCTTTGGCGATGTTCCTAGGAAGATGTTGCTGCAGCTGAGGTCAAAGAGGTTGCTGCCTGTGTTCTCCTCAAGGATTTTGATGGATTCCTTTCTCACATTGAGGTCCTTCATCCATTTGGAGTCTATTTTCATGTGTGGTGTAAGGAAATGATCCAATTTCATTTTTCTGCATGTGGCTGTCCAATTTTCCCAACACCGTTTATTGAAGAGGCTGTCTTTTTTCCATTGGACATTCTTTCCTGCTTTGTCAAAGATTAGTTGACCATAGAGTTGAGGGTCTATTTCTGGGCTCTCTATTCTGTTCCATTGATCTATGTGTCTGTTTTTGTGCTAGTACCACGCTGTCTTGATGATGACAGCTTTGTAATAGAGCTTGAAGTCCGGAATTGTGATGCCACCAACTTTGGCTTTCTTTTTCAATATTCCTTTGGCTATTCGCGGTCTTTTCTGGTTCCATATAAATTTTAGGATTATTAGTTCCATTTCTTTGAAAAAAATGGATGGTACTTTGATAGGAATTGCATTAAATGTGAAGATTGCTTTAGGTAGCATAGACATTTTCACAATATTTATTCTTCCAATCCAGGAGCATGGAACATTTTTCCATTTCTTTGTGTCTTCCTCAATTTCTTTCATGAGTCCTTTATAGTTTTCTGTGTATAGATTCTTAGTCTCTTTGGTTAGGTTTATTCCTAGGTATCTTATAGTTTTGGGTGCAATTGTACATGGGATGGACTCCTTAATTTCTCTTTCTTCTGTCTTGTTGTTGGTGTAGAGAAATGCGACTGATTTCTGTGCATTGATTTTATATCCTGACACTTTACTGAATTCCTGTACAAGTTCTAGCAGTTTTGGAGTGGAGTCTTTTGGCTTTTCCACATATAGTATCCCATCATCTGCGAAGAGTGATAGTTTGACTTCTTCTTTGCCGATTTGGATGCCTTTAATTTCCTTTTGTTGTCTGATTGCTGAGGCTAGGACTTCTAGTACTATGTTGAATAGCAGTGGTGATAACGGACATCCCTGCCATGTTCCTGACCTTAGAGGAAAAGCTTTCAGTTTTTCTCCACTGAGAATGATATTTGCGATGAGTTTTTCATAGATGGCTTTGATAATGTTGAAGTATGTGCCCTCTATCCCTACACTTTGAAGAGTCTTGATCAGGAAGGGATGCTGTACTTTGTCAAATGCTTTTTCAGCATCTATGGAGAGTATCATATGTTTCCTGTTCTTTCTTTTATTAATGTGTTGTATCACATTGATTGATTTGCGGATGTTGAACCAAGCTTGCAGCCCTGGAATAAATCCCACTTGGTCGTGGT
>NW_022631139.1:1421270-1433768 GCF_010015895.1 Lontra canadensis
GGGCTGCTTTCAGGATTTTCTCTTTGTCACTAAGACTTGTAAATTTGACTATTAGGTGACGGGGTGTGGACTATTCTTATTGATTTTGAGGGGGGTTCTCTGAACCTCCTGGATTTTGATGCTTGTTCCCTTTGCCATATTGGGGAAATTCTCTCCAATAATTCTCTCCAATATACCTTCTGCTCCCCTCTCTATTTCTTCTTCTTCTGGAATCCCAATTATTCTAATGTTGTTTCGTCTTATGGTGTCACTTATCTCTCGAATTCTGCCCTCATGGTCCAGGAGCTGTTTGTCCCTCTTCTGCTCAGCTTCTTTATTCTCTGTCATTTGGTCTTCTATATCGCTAATTCTTTCTTCTGCCTCATTTATCCTAGCAATTAGAGCCTCCATTTTTTGTTTGCACCTCATTATTAGCTTTTTTGATTTCAACTTGATTAGATTTTAGTTCTTTTATTTCTCCAGAAAGGGGTTTTATATCTCCCGAGAGGGTTTCTCTAATATCTTCCATGCCTTTTTCGAGCCCAGCTAGAACCTTGAGAATCGTCATTCTGAACTCTAGATCTGACATATTACCAATGTCTGTATTGATTAGGTCCCTAGCCTTTGGTACTGCCTCTTGTTCTTTTTTTTGTGGTGTAATTTTCCGCCTTGTCATTTGTCCAGATAAGAGTATATGAAGGAACAAGTAAAATACTAAAAGGGTGGCAACAACCCCAGGAAAATATGCTTTAGCCAAATCAGAAGAGATCCCAAATTGTGAGGGGGTGGGGGAAGGGGATAAAAGGAGGTTCAGAAAGAGAAAAAAAAAGAAAGAAAAAAGAAAAAAGAAACAAATAAAAAAAGGAAACCAATAATGAAAAAATATAAAAAGGAAAAAAATATATATATATTAGATAAACTAGTTAAAAAACGTTAAAAAAAGAAAAGGGTAAAAGTTAAAAAAAATTAGCAGAAGAAGAGAAAAAAAAATTGCAAAAGAAAAAAAGAATTAAATTAACTGCAAGGCTAAAGAATCATGGGGAGAAAGCCATGAGTTCCGTGCTTTGCTTTCTCCTCCTCTGGAATTCCGCAGCTCTCCTTGGTATTGAAACTGCACTCCTCGTAAGTGAACTTGGTCCTGGCTGGGTTTCTTGTTGATCTTCTGGGGGAGGGGTCTGTTGTAGTGATTCTCAAGTGTCTTTGCCCCAGCCGGAGTTGCACCGCCCTTACCAGGGGCTGGGCTGAGTAATCCGCTCGGGTTTGCTTTCGGGAGCTTTTGTTCCCTGAGCGCTTTCCGTAGAGTTCCGGAAGATGGGAATGAAGATGGCGGCTTCCCAGTTTCCGGCCTGGAGGAGCTGAGAGCCCGGGGCCCCACTCCTCAGTGTGCCCTCAGAGAATAGCGCCCAATTACTCCTGTCTGCCTGGCCTCCAGCCGCTCTCCGAGCTCACCGAGCCTGCGACCGGTTCAAGGTAAGCCCGAGCTGTGAGCTCACTCCTCGGCTCCGACTCTGTAGCCGGCTTCCCCGTTCTAATACCTGCAAGCTCTGCGACACTCAGACACCCCGATCCTTCTGTGACCCTGCGGGACCTGAGGCCACACTGGCCCCGCATGGATTTCACCCCAGTTAAGCCTCTGGAGCGATGTCCCTCAGTGAAACAGACTTTTAAAAGTCCTGATTTTGTGCTCCGTTGCTCGGCTGCTTGCCGGGAGCCGGCCCCTCCCCCCGCGGTCTAACTTCCTGTCGCTTTGGATTCACTTCTCCGCCAGTCCTACCTTTCAGAAAGTGGTTGATTTTCTGTTTCTAGAATTGCTGTTCTTCTTCTCTTCAATCTCCCGTTGGATTTGTAGGTGTTTGCAATCTTTAGATAAGCTATCTAGCTGATCTCCTGCAACCTGAAGTAGTCTCAGCCTGCTACTTCTCCGCCATCTTGACTCCTCCAACTCGAGCTTATTTGACTTTAAGTAAAAACTCTGAAGTCTCACATTTACTACTGATAACTCAAAAGGCATGTTCATACTAATTAACCTGGCAAACTTAACTTAGTTCAAATCCTGATTTATGTTCCACCTGGGCCCACTCCGCTTCGAATATTTACCTGAGACCCGGGTGGGAGGATCCGGAGAGGGCGTGTTAGGTCCAGGGGGCGCTCTTCTTATTTCCCAACAGTGAAGAACAGAACAAAGTACCACCAGGAGGCAGAGAAAGGGTTCCCAGTTCTTGGGCTCATCAGCTCCAAGAGAGGAGCAGACGCCATGCTTTCCCGCCAGCAAGGGGGAGGGGCTAGGCAGTCCACATTGGGCCAGAGAAGGCAAGGAATGTCCCCAAAACAAAGGTAGTTTTGGCAGCTGCTTGGGAATATTCCTTAAAGTCTCCGTCTCGAGTTAGACTAACCCCAGTTGTCTCCATTTGTAGCCCTTAACACATGAAATGAGTGAGGGAGAAGCCCCACATCTATTAGGAGGAACGGAGAGATGAAAGTCAAAATTCCCTTACTCTCTGCTTGTCCCATTCCTTCAAACACAACAAACAACACAACAGACTACAAAAAGACAAGACAAAGACAACCGCAAACCAGCGGCCCTTACCCAGAGCTGGCCGTGGTTGGGGTTTTTTTCTCACCCCCTACAGACCTCGCCAGTGGGGATTTCTCAGTCCCCTAGAGATGCTCTCCGAGATGAGCCACAGAACATACCCAGACCCAGCGGCCCTCACCCGCTGGTGGGGGTTTTCCCAGCCCCCTACAGATGGGGGTTTCACGGTCCCCTACTGATGCTCGCCCGGACAAGCCACAGAACAGAACAAGACCCAGATGACCACCTAGGGGGGACTTGGACCCCTAGATGATCTACCAGAAGAGGGATCGGGCATCCCCGCATCCACTCCAGCCCTGAGGAGCATGGCTGCATCCAGCTTCTCCCCGGTGGGCCCTACATGGAGTTCCACAACCAGACAGACAGATCCAGACCCAGAAATTCTGATGCTGGCTCAGTTCTCATATCATTTAATCCCAGACGAGCTCCCAATGTTGGGTCCCCCCCAAAATGTATACCCTAATAATGGGTCCATGATTAAAGGAGCGAGATTGATACAAAGCAAAAGTCAAGCAAAGCTTTATTTCACGCCAAGCATCAAGAATCAAACCAACCATCAAACAGACTGGTTGGGGCTGCCCCTTACAGAGAGGACGACCCCTCCCTGCTTTCCAGACTAACTTTTATAGAGCAAAGGCCATGTGGTTGGGCCTGGACACACACAGGTGGCCAAAGAAATTGTAACACAAAGAGAAAGCTGCACAGTCATGCCTGGTGACCAATTGAATTACAATTTACCCTACTAGACATTTGAACCAGCCTATCACCTTGTTCAGAATTGGCACCCAAAAGGTGCCCAAAGGGCGGGGCCCATACTCTTTGGTAGCTAGGAGACAGTATGTGCCCCCACTGATTGAATACCTCCACCTGGCCTGACCCACCCTTGTACTTGGACTTTGTCACCTGGGACTGGTTTCTGGGACTTGTTTTTAAGTAAGTTCCCCTGGGGTGGTGGGGGGGGGGCAGAGTCAATTTAAGTTTTACAACAAAATGGCAGTTCAACTGGGGTAGAGCTGCTCTGGCTGAATAAGCCATTACAGATCTCACCTCATTTCTTGATCTCAGGGTCTTTAATTCAATCCACTTGTTAGGCTCCATGCTGGTTGTGGAACGTACCTAAAGACAAAGAAACAAACAAAAAACCCACCAAAACCCTTAATAATTCCTGGAGTGTAGTAAACAATGAGTTCATATTATGTATCAATATTAAATATACATTATATTGTGGTGTCAGGTATCCTATTTTGAGTATCACATATAAAGCTTTGTGCTAAGAATATTTATATACTACTTAATATCATCCACAATGCCCCATACATGACAATATTCCACTATAGAAGGAATAAATGATAAGATCACACAGCCAGTAGATGATTATGCCAGGAAAAGACTCTTAGTAAGACCTGACTCTAAATCCATGACATTCTCACACTCTAGGTTGTTTTAGCATCCTGTACCCCAATGGCTAACAGAAGTGAAAGAGAACCTGTGTGTGTGTGTGTGTGTGTGTGTGTGTGTGTATGTGTGTGTGTAGGAAACAGAGTCTATATGCCTCTATAAACATTATAAAATTGTTACCCAGTGTTCAACATTCAAATAATGATTTTCATGCCCAGCTACACTTCTGCTGGATAGTTCACATATAATAATAAGCAAATGCATTCATCAGTTCAGAATTGACTTCACAGAATGATAGTGGAAATACCTGTAAAACAAAATCCAATTAAGCCTAGTAATATAACGAATTTTTTTTTTAAATAAATAACTAGCGAAGAAAATAGTCAACTATGAATAGTGTTCCTACAAAGGTAGATCTGAAGGGCTTCAGTGTTAATATTCTAAGCATTCTGTTATAATTTAAGCAAACAGAGCAATTCTAACAAGCTTTGAACATGGCACATTACTATAAAAATGTAAGAACTCTTTGAACTTTTAGATTACCCAAGGGGAATTAGAAATTTCCTCATACTATGGAGTGTTATTCCTCCATCAGAAAGGATGAATACCCAACTTTTGTAGCAACATGGACTGGAAGAGATTATGCTGAGTGAAATAAGTCAAGCAGAGAGAGTCAATTATATGGTTTCACTTATTTGTGGAGCATAACAAATAGCTTGGAGGACAAGGGGAGATGGAGAGGAGAAGGGAGTTGAGGGAAATTGGAAGGGGAGGTGAACCATGAGAGAATATGGACTCTGAAAAACAATCTGAGGGGTTTGAAGTGTCGGGGGGTGAGAGGTTGGGGGAACCAGGTGGTGGGTATTAGAGAGGGCATGGATTGCATGGAGCACTGGGTGTGGTGCAAAAACAATGAATACTGTTATGCTGAAAATAAATTTAATAAACAAATAAATAAATAAAAGAAAAAAACAAACAAACAGTAGAACAGATATCTACAAAATCCTATAATCTTCCTTTGCTGCAGAGTTAGCACCAGTAACTCTGAACACAAGCTCTACTCTAACTTGTTTTGTGGCTTTGGACAAGTCCTTAACCTCTCTGAGACTCAGTTTCCTCATCTTAAAATTGAATAATAATATATATTTATTATTAGGAGGATAATAAGAATACCCTTAACTGATAGGACTACAGGTAAAAGCCAAATAAGATAAAGAATAGGGGTGTCTGGGTGGTTCATCGGTTAAGCATCTGCCTTCAGCTCAAGTCATAATCCCAGGGTCCTGGGATCAAGCTCTGCATTGGTCTCCCTCCCTACTCAGCACAAAGTCTGCTTCTCCCTCTCCCACTGCCTGCCACTCCCCCTGTTTGTGCTCTCTTTCTCTCTCTAGTAATTAAGTAAAATCTTAAAAAAAATAAAAAAGATAAAGAATAGAAAAAAAAAGAAATTTGCTCATACATGCTTTGTAAATGAAAAAATAATGACAAAAATACTAGGTAGACATCTCTCTCTGTCTCTGTATCTCTCTTTCTCTTTCACACAAACATACACATATGCATGTAATATTCTATATTTTTAAAATATCCTGTATCTACATAGTTAGCCTGTTATTTTCTTTTTGGTATACCTGAGTTCTCTTAGCTAGAAATCTGTTCTTATGCCCTGTTATTCTGAATAGTCCACGTCTGAATCCTGCAACAAGTTGAGATGACAAGCTATGTTTTGTGAATTTATTGTAGATGCCAAGATGTTGACTTCCTCATCCTGGAAGCTACCCAGGCAGGGATAGGAGAAGCTGGAACATATTCCTGTTTAACCCAGTGTGCCACACAAAAATTATTTTCCAAAGAAGGCATAATGTGAAATATTTGGTCAAACACTGATACATACCTCACTGACCCCCAAAAGTCACTGCTTCTCCAACTATCCCTTCCCACAGTCTCACCTCTCCCACAGCACTGTGTGCTAATGGAACACACTTAATAATTTAATCATTAGAATTCAAAAGTCCATGTGTCCTTCATTCACAGTGTGACAGCTCATGAAAATAGAATTGTGGTTAACCCAGCTAAAGATGGGATCATAGAAACAGATAGCCTGTTATGTCCACCAAAACATCCAGGATCACCACTCACCCCTTCTCCCTCCTTGACAATCTCCAGCTTCAATTCCTATTTATTGCAATGTTGATTATCTCACTGCCATCTGTTTGTTTGTTTTTATTTATTTTTTATTTTGTTTAAAGATTTTACTTATTTACTTAACAGACAGAGATCACAAGTAGGCAGAGAGGCAGGCAGAGAGAGAGAGGAGGAAGCAGGCTCCCTGCTGAGCAGAGAGCCCGATGTGGGGCTCGATCCCAGGACCCTGAGATCATGACCTGAGCTGAAGGCAGAGGCTTTAACCCACTGAGCCACCCAGGCACCCCTATTTGTTTGTTTTTAATAAAGGCATTTATGTTTTTAACTGGTTCAAATTTGTTTGAAAAAATAAGTATTTGGTTTGTTATGGTACAAAATCAGGTATTTGTGCTTTTCATTAGTATTAAATACTTTGCATGTTTTATTTTGGAATTTTGAATTTTCATGATCAGACTCACACTTGATTATAGATTTTTAAAATGTCTACTTTCATTTTCATTAATTTGAAGTTTTTTAAGTTATATGGCTAGAGGAAATGTTTATGTATGTGTGTAGACACAAACATGACTACTACATATTTATAGTTAATTGAACAGTTTATAAATAAGAGGTTTTTCCAGTCCAATTAATATCTTCACCTTGAATTCTATTTTGTCTGATATTAATACTGACACATCTGTTTGTTTGGTTTTGTTTTCATTCATATGCTGTTTCATATTTCCCACATTTACAGTTTTTATTTTGCTGCCTTAAACTTCTAACTTGTATTTTTATAGAGAATATGATTGTAACGTTTTCTGATTTCTTGTATGCCTACTTTGTTTTGTTGCTGTTAAATAAATTTATTTATTTTTTTCTAATTTAATATTGGTATTAAATTAGTATTAGTATTTCTGGATATGAGATTCTAATTCACACAGTAATTTCTACATAAACTTTGAAGTTATTACTCAATTGTCTTTTTACAGTAGGTAACATCTTTATATCCTTTCAGAAACTTGTTTTCTTTATCCTCAATTTTTCAAAATTCACTACAATGTATCTAAATATTGATCTTTTTTATATTAATGCTATTCTGTACTATGAAGTGATAACAATAATC
The DNA here is from genome assembly GCF_010015895.1 of Lontra canadensis. Taxonomy (NCBI): domain Eukaryota; kingdom Metazoa; phylum Chordata; class Mammalia; order Carnivora; family Mustelidae; genus Lontra; species Lontra canadensis. The sequence continues at coordinate 1,428,485 of NW_022631139.1, forward strand.
TGGGAATAAAGTATATTTTTCAATTTAAATATTTTGGGTTAATATTTTTTATTCTATTCCTATTTCTTAAATTTTCTTTCCCAGATTATAATTTTTCCTTTTCTGCCATGTTTTAGGACTACCTAAAATTAGTCACTTCTCAACTCTTCTTTTATTAACCTGTCGTGTGTGTGTGTGTGTGTGTGTTATTATATTTCAAGCATCAAAATGTCTAATTGATGTTTTTGCATAGCTTTCTTGTATGACACAATATTCTATTTAATATCTGAGGAGAGGCATTATCTTTATTTTTATATTTCCTTATTTGGACTGCTGGTTTATTTTCACATTTGTTGGTCTTTTTGCTAATGTTTCTTTTGTCTTGTTTTAATTTCCTCAAATGTTGGCACTTTGGCTGTTTGCTGCCTTTTGTGTTTTAGAATTCCTATTTTATCACTACTGTAGGGACAAGATTTGACTATACATAACTGCTTCTGATGATGGTAAGGATTAGGGTATAGAGCTATGCTAAAAGGCGGGGAGTGCTAGAGGCTCATCAGTTCATTGCATGGTCACTATGTCCCTAATGATTCATGGTCTCCATGGAGATATGTCTCTGTCTCTGAGGAGAAAAAGTATACCCTCTACATGCCTCACATTACTACTTTGACTGTTGATCCTGAGGTCTCTTCTGCTCTTGCATTCACTGATTCTGATCTCCACCTCTATAGGTGGAGACATCTCTCCAAGAAGCCTTATTTTTTCCATTCACTTCCAAAGGTTTTTATCATTCAGTAATACCTCAAAAGTTTGATTGGCTAATGGCATCCATCATCATCTTCCAGAATATTATGTGTCCTGTTTTCATGTGTTGAAATAATATTTTAAAATATTATATTTATTTGTTTGAGAGAGAGAGAGCAAGTGAGAACAAGGGAAGGGGCAGAGCGAAAGAGGCAAGGGAGAAGGAGAGAAAGAATCCAAGCAGACTCCCCACTAAGCATGGATCCCAATTTAGGCTCAATTTCATGACCCTGAGATCATGACCTGAGCTGAAACCAAGAATCGGATGCTTAACCAAAAGAGTCACCCAACAGGATTTTTCTTACAGAAAAACAATTTTTCACTTAGACATTCAATTACATTCTTTGCTCAATTATAAGTTTCTTTAAGTCTTCCATGTGCTTAATGAAGACATTTATGTATGTATGTATTTATTTATTTTCTAGCAATGGCTTCAAAATCAGCTCTTTTACAGTCTGTATTAATTCCACAAGTTATTTCACTTTTGAAGATTTCACTTCCACATTTACAAAGTGGAGATAATACCCCAAACTTCAGAAGGTTGGGAGGAATTTCATATTATGATTTCCTTCTGAAAATACCTAGTGACCTGTCTTAGTTTCAACACTCAACAGATGTCATTTTCCTATCATGACTTCTCCCTGTTTTGTATACGTGTATTACCCACTACAATCAGTCTGTAATTCTGAGAGGCTGGGATCACTACTGTAGATTGTATGTCCTGTAGCCCTTAAAGTAGGAGATATCCTTAAAAGGGTCGAGTTGAGTAAGTGCATTATATAGAAAGATAGTGTTCTAGAAAGCAGCTGTTAAGTGTCGAATTCCTAGTACTGAAGAGATGACAGGATCAGATGAGAAAAACTATTTGCCTTGTTTCTTGACAGGTTCCTCTGAAAATGTCTACCTTTGCCTTCTCCTTTTTGCCTCTTGTTCATTATCTCTTTTCACTAATTAAAAAATTGTTATGATCAGACTTCTAATTCTTATGTCCTTTCACTTCTGGGAGGTGATAAAAGTACATGGGAGCATTTAGGTATTTGGGGGAGAAAAAAAAAAGTTGAGCACATGTGAAGATGATTAGTTGATTTTAATCACTTGCCCTTATTAAAGGCTGTCCTGTGAGCTGAGCTCCTAATAGAAAGCGTGCAGGCTGGATCTCAGAAAACAGGTTTAATGGTGGTTATTTCTAGACCTCTCTGTAGTGGTGAAAATGTGTGGTTTTAACTTGTTCCAAAATGCTTTAGACAAGCATGAATTCATTAATTTAGGTAATAGGAAGCCTAGAGGTAACATGGCTTTAGGAGTCACTGAAAAATCTCAGTTTTTGGACTTCTCTGCTCTACAATCTATATTGTTGGCTATACCATAAAGCATGTTTTTACTCTGTGAGTAACTTATAATAAGTATGTTGTAGCTTATTACTCTGTTGATATCCTGATGGAAGTAAAACCTGTGTTCATTTAATCTTTCTTTACTGCAAGAAAAATATTTCTTCATCTCTTACAGCAATCTTGCATTGTATTTTATCTGCTAGCATGCAATCACTTGCTTACTCCTGAACAACCTGCTGTCAGTAAAATTTCCTTGAGACTGATCAGGTTACCTTCAGAGCTATTTCCCAAGTGGCACTGCTGTTACCTCATATGGCTCAACCACAGTAACTACTTTACTCATAATAATGTCTCATTATTATCTATTGGATTAATTTCCTTACCTGTAATCTGAATTTCCTTATTTCTGTTCTTTCTTAAATATACAACATAAATTTAAAATAGTAGTTAATCAAAATTTAGAATGCTCAGTGAGTTTTTAGATATTCTCTAATCCTGAAATTCTTTTTTTTTTTTTTCTCAATTCCTAGCTGTAATTTATTTTCAGTACATTGGTAATTTTCCTGACACGAGAGCACTCTTTTCAGACTACATCAAAAGCATGATCTCATGGAAGAGCCATTTTTCAGAATGGGTTTTTGAAGATAACATAATACTTGTAATTTCCATATATACATGGACTGAAAGATAGGAGTAATCGTATTCAATTATGCATATAGTCAAGATCATCTAATCTTGACATGGTTGAGTTTTCTTTTTTTTTAAATTTTATTTTTTATAAACATATATATTTCCCCCCCCCAGGGGTAAGGTCTGTGAATCGCCAGGTTTACACACTTCACATCACTCACCATAGCACATACCCTACCCAATGTCCATAACCCCACCCCCCCAATCCCCCTCCCCCCAGCAACCCTCAGTTTGTTTTGTGAGATTAAGAGTTTCTTATGGTTTATCTCCCTCCCAATCCCATCTTGCTTCATTTACTCTTCTCCTACACCCTTAACCCCCCATGTTGCATCTCCTCTCCCTCATATCAGGGAGATCATATGATAATTGTCTTTCTCCGATTGACTTATTTCGGTAAACATGATACCCTCTAGTTCCATCCACGTCGTCACAAATGGCAAGATTTCATTTCTTTTGATGGCTGCATAGTATTCCATTACGTATATATACCACTCTTCTTTATCCACTCGTCTGTTGATGGACATCTAGGATCTTTCTAAGTTTGGCTATTGTAGACATTGATGCTATAAACATTCGGGTGCACGTGCCCCTTCGGAGCACTACGTTTGTATCTTTAGGGTAAATACCCAGCAGTGCAATTGCTGGGTCATAGGGTAGTTCTATTTTCAACATTTTGAGGAACCTCCATGCTGTTTTGCAGAGTGGTTGCACCAGCTTGCATTCCCACCAACAGTGTAGGAGGGTTCCCCTTTCTCCGCATCCTCCACAGCATCTGTCATTTTCTGACTTGTTCATTTTAGCCATTCTGACTGGTGTGAGGTGGTATCTTATTGTGGCTTTGATTTGTATTTCCCTGATGCCGAGTGATGTGGAGCACTTTTTCATGTGTCTGTTGGCCATCTGGATGTCTTCTTTGCAGAAATGTCTGTTCATGTCTTCTGCCCATTTCTTGATTGGATTATTTGTTCTTTGGGTGTTGAGTTTGCTAAGTTCTTTATAGATTCTGGACACTAGCCCTTTATCTGATATTTCATTTGCAAATATCTTCTCCCATTCTGCAAGTTGTCTTTTGGTTTTGTTAACTGTTTCCTTTGCTGTGCAAAAGCTTTTGTTCTTGATAAAATCCCAATAGTTCATTTTTACCCTTGCTTCCCTTGCCTTTGGCGATGTTCCTAGGAAGATGTTGCTGCAGCTGAGGTCAAAGAGGTTGCTGCCTGTGTTCTCCTCAAGGATTTTGATGGATTCCTTTCTCACATTGAGGTCCTTCATCCATTTGGAGTCTATTTTCATGTGTGGTGTAAGGAAATGATCCAATTTCATTTTTCTGCATGTGGCTGTCCAATTTTCCCAACACCATTTATTGAAAAGGCTGTCTTTTTTCCATTGGACATTCTTTCCTGCTTTGTCGAAGATTAGTTGACCATAGAGTTGAGGGTCTATTTCTGGGCTCTCTATTCTGTTCCATTGATCTATGTGTCTGTTTTTGTGCTAGTACCACGCTGTCTTGATGATGACAGCTTTGTAATAGAGCTTGAAGTCCGGAATTGTGATGCCACCAACTTTGGCTTTCTTTTTCAATATTCCTTTGGCTATTCGCGGTCTTTTCTGGTTCCATATAAATTTTAGGATTATTAGTTCCATTTCTTTGAAAAAAATGGATGGTACTTTGATAGGAATTGCATTAAATGTGAAGATTGCTTTAGGTAGCATAGACATTTTCACAATATTTATTCTTCCAATCCAGGAGCATGGAACATTTTTCCATTTCTTTGTGTCTTCCTCAATTTCTTTCATGAGTCCTTTATAGTTTTCTGTGTATAGATTCTTAGTCTCTTTGGTTAGGTTTATTCCTAGGTATCTTATAGTTTTGGGTGCAATTGTACATGGGATGGACTCCTTAATTTCTCTTTCTTCTGTCTTGTTGTTGGTGTAGAGAAATGCGACTGATTTCTGTGCATTGATTTTATATCCTGACACTTTACTGAATTCCTGTACAAGGTTTAGCGGTTTTGGAGTGGAGTCTTTTGGCTTTTCCACATATAGTATCATATCATCTGCGAAGAGTGATAGTTTGACTTCTTCTTTGCCGATTTGGATGCCTTTAATTTCCTTTTGTTGTGTGATTGCTGAGGCCAGGACTTCTAGTACTATGTTGAATAGCAGTGGTGATAACGGACATCCCTGCCATGTTCCTGACCTTAGTGGAAAAGCTTTCAGTTTTTCTCCATTGGGAATGATATTTGCGATGGGTTTTTAATAGATGGCTTTGATAATATTGAGGTATGTGACCTCTATCCCTACACTTTGAAGAGTTTTGATCAGGAAGGAATGCTGTACTTTGGCCAATGCTTTTTCAGCATCTATGGAGAGTATCATATGTTTCCTGTTCTTTCTTTTATTAATGTGTTGTATCACATTGATTGATTTGCGGATGTTGAACCAAGCTTGCAGCCCTGGAATAAATCCCACTTGGTCGTGGT